>NC_041388.1:367671-414060 GCF_002162155.2 Triticum dicoccoides | reverse complement strand
CCGCTCCCCTCCGCTGCCTCCTTGCCGGCGCCGCCCCCCCCGGCGACCTCCTCCCCGCCGGCGCACCCCGCCGCTCCGGCGAGCTCAAGCTCCGCCGCCGGTGCCGCCTCGGCTTCCGCGCCGCGATCCCGATCTGGATCCGGTCGCGTGAACAGTAAACCCTAACCCCGATTTTTTTTGCTAAGTCCTGAAATTTTGATCCATGTTGCTCTGTTCGAGGTCCCGTAACTTTGCAACCGTAGCTCCGTTTTGGGCGTATGATATATCAAAATCTTCAACTCGACATGTACATCATTTCATTCTATTGCATCATTTGCATTTGAGGTCATCTTGATACCCAAAATGCTGTTAGAAGGAGGCTTCGTGAGTTAAATTGCAGATCCGTTAGTTCATCATGCACTTTTGTCATTTTTGCTATGTTTAATTCGTGCATGATATGCTTGTGCCCCTTTGGGATGATTTGTTAAGCATTTTGTCTTCTTTCCAGAGGTGCCACCCATGCATTTTTAGGATGTGTGTGTTGTCTTTTGCAAGCTTGCGAAGAGAGGTACCTGAGATTGCAGATTTCAGGGACTTAGTGATTTTCACTAAGTCTGGGATATTTTAGTTCATGATGCTATATGTCCAGCTTGTTTCCTAATGATCCGTGCCTTTTTTGAGGATGATCCGTAAGGGAGTTTTGATATTTAGGTTATGCTCTATCCATCCATGTCTTTGTTGGCATTTGTGGAGTGCTCTAGGTTGACTCAATCGAGCTCAACTTTTGCTTCGTTGTTAATCTGGGCAGATCGTCAACTTGTTTGCGATTTTGCCGATGCTACCGTTAGTGTTCCATGCATGCTATGCCTTCGTTCTTGCCATGTGTAGCTAGCACTTTGTGCCTTCTTGCTGGTTATATGCTTTCCTTGCCATGACTTGCACCGTAGTGAGTGCATCGAACTCGTTTACATGCCTTCGTGAGTTAAATTTCAGCATGTCTCAGTTTTCACTAAGTCTGAAAACTGATTGTGTTCGAGCGATGTTCGTGAGCTCGGTAGAGTATTTTGTGAACCCTTTTGGCCCCAGGTCACTTTGGGTGTTTTGTTAAGCTTGTTGAGTAGCTCCATGCCATGTTCTTACTTGTCATGTTCAGGTTTTCTATCATGTTGTTTTGCTGCTCCGAAGAGAGCATCGTGATCTGAAATTTCAGACTAGTGTTAATTTCACTAAGTCTGAAATCTGTTTTGCATTTGCGTTTTAGCCATGCTTGTTTGAACCTCTTAATGGATGAATTTGCCTATGGCTCAGTGCTAGTGTTTTGTCAACCATCTTGTGTACTTCACTGCCATGTATTTTGTTTTCATGTTTGGTGGCTGTAGCATGTTCATTTCGTTGCATTTAGATGCCTACTTGCTGTAAATCGCAGACCAGTGTCACATCTTAAAACGCTTGCCATTTCTAAACCGTAACTCCGATTCCAATGATCTTTACATCGTTTTCAAGCGATTTCATCCCCTCTATCCAGTGGCACACTTGGTTTTCCAAGTTGATGCCAGGTTCATGCATTTCCTGTCATATCTTGCATTTTGCATCCCGCATCGCATCCCGCATAGCATATCGTCATTTCATCTTATTGCTTGGTCTTGCCCGTGGTTGATTGTATCCTTGTTGCTTGTTTGTCTTGTTGGGTAGAGCCGGGAGACGAGTTCGCTACCGAGGAGCCCGTTGAGTTTGCTTGTGAGGATCCAGTCAACTCTGACAACTGTGCAGGCAAGATGATCATACCCTCGAAATCACTACTATCTTTGCTATGCTAGCTTTGCTCGCTCTTTTGCTTTGCCACTGCTACGATGCCTACCTTTTGCTTGTCAGCCTCCCAATTGCCATGTTGAACCCCTAACCCACCATTGTCCTAGCAAACCGTTGATTGGCTATGTTACCGCTTTGCTCAGCCCTTCTTATAGCGTTGTTAGTTGCAGGTGAAGATTGGAGCCGTTCCTTGTTGGAACATTTATATTCTTGTTGGGATATCATTATATTGCTATGTTATCTTAATGCACCTATATACTTGGTAAAGGGTGGAAGGCTCGGCCTCTCGCCTAGTTTTTTGTTCCACTCTTGCCGCCCTAGTTTCCGTCATATCGGTGTTATGTTCCCGGATTGTGCGTCCCTTACGCGGTTGGGTTATAATGGGAACCCCTTGATAGTTCGCCTTGATTAAAGCTTTTCCAGCAATACCCAACATTGGTTTTACCATTTGCCACCTAGCCTCTTTTTCCCTTGGGTTTCCGGAGCCCGAGGGTCATCTTATTTTACCCCCCCCGGGCCAGTGCTCCTCTGAGTGTTGGTCCACCTGTCAGCTACCGGTGGCTACCAGGGGCAACTCTGGGCTGGCCTACCCGTACCTAAGACAATCTGAGTGTGCCCTGAGAAAGAGATATGTGCAGCTCCTATCGGGATTTGTCGGCACATTCGGGCGGTGTTGCTGGACTTGTTTTAACCTGTCGAAGTGTCTTGAGTTACCGAGATACCGAGTCTGATCGGAACGTCTTGGGAGGAGGTCTATTCCTTCGTTGACCGTGAGAGCTTGTCATGGGCTAAGTTGGGACTCCCCTGCATGGATTGAACTTTCGAAAGCCGTGCCCGCGGTTATGGGCAGATGGGAATTTGTTAACGTCCGGTTGTAGACTACTTGAACTAAACTTAACTAAAATAAATCGACCGTGTGTGTTACCGTGATGGCCCCTTCTCGGCGGAGTACGGGAAGTGGACACAGTGTTGGAGTTATGCTTGCGCAGGATGTTCCTTTTAGCTTCTCGCTCGTGCTTCGCCTTCTCTTCTCGCTCTCTTTTGCGTATAAGTTAGCCACCACATATGCTAGTCGCTGCTGCAGCTCCACTTATATTTGTCTTATCCATCCCTATGAGCTTAAATAGTCTTGATCGCGTGGGTGTGAGATTGCTGAGTCCCTGTGGCTCACAGATACTACAACTCCAGATGCAGGTCCAGGTGATTCCGCTCCAGTTGACGATTACGAGCTCAAGTGGGAGTTCGACGAGGACTCTCAGCGATACTACGTGTCCTTTCCAGATGATCAGTAGTGGTGCCTAGTTGGGGTTATCGATTCAGGACCTTGTCGCATGTTGGGTTCTTCTCCATTTTGGCGCCGTAGTCGGGCCATGAGTGTTTGTTTGATGGATGTTATTTATGTACTCTGATGTGACGTGGCGAGTGTAAGCCAACTATGTTTCTCCCCCTTTTATTATATCTTACATGGGATGTTGTAATGATTGCCCGACTTGCGACATTGCTTTCAATGCGGTTATGCCTCTAAGTCGTGCCTCGACACGTGGGAGCTATAGCCGCATCGAGGGCGTTACACTAAGCCTGAAACTGAGTGCTTCTACTGCAAGCAGACTGGTCACTGGAAGCGGAACTGCCCCATGTATTTGGCGGATAAGAAGGATGGCAAGGTGAACAAAGGTATATGTGATATACATGTTATTGATGTGTACCTTACTAGAGCTCGCAGTAGCACCTGGGTATTTGATACTGGTTCTATTGCTAATATTTGCAACTCGAAACAGGGACTACGGAATAAGCGGGCACTGGCAAAGGACGAGGTGATGATGCGCATGGGAAACGGTTCCAAAGTCGATGTGATCGCGGTCGGCACGCTACCTCTACATCTACCTTCGGGATTAGTATTAGACCTAAATAATTGTTATTTGGTGCCAGCGTTGAGCATGAACATTATATCTGGATCTTGTTTAATGCGAGACGGTTATTCATTTAAATCAGAGAATAATGGTTGTTCTATTTATATGAGTAATATCTTTTATGGTCATGCACCCTCGAAGAGTGGTCTATTCTTATTGAATCTCGATAGTAGTAATACACATATTCATAATGTTGAAGCCAAAAGATGCAGAGTTGATAATGAAAGTGCAACTTATTTGTGGCACTGTCGTTTAGGTCATATCGGTGTAAAGCGCATGAAGAAACTCCATACTGATGGACTTTTGGAACCACTTGATTATGAATCACTTGGTACTTGCGAACCGTGCCTCATGGGCAAGATGACTAAAACACCGTTCTCCGGTAGTATGGAGAGAGCAACAGATTTGTTGGAAATCACACATACCGATGTATGTGGTCCGATGAATATTGAGGCTCGTGGCAGATATCGTTATTTTCTCACCTTCACAGATGATTTAAGCAGATATGGGTATATCTACTTAATGAAACATAAGTCTGAAACATTTGAAAAGTTCAAAGAATTTCAGAGTGAAGTTGAAAATCATCGTAACAAGAAAATAAAGTTTCTACGATCTGATCGTGGAGGAGAATATTTGAGTTACGAGTTTGGTGTACATTTGAAAAACTATGGAATAGTTTCGCAACTCACGCCACCCGGAACACCACAGCGTAATGGTGTCTTCGAACGTCGTAATCGTACTTTACTAGATATGGTGCGATCTATGATGTCTCTTACAGATTTACCGCTATCGTTTTGGGGTTATGCTTTAGAGACGGCCGCATTCACGTTAAATAGGGCACCATCAAAATCCGTTGAGACGACACCTTATGAACTATGGTTTGGCAAGAAACCAAAGTTGTCATTTCTTAAAGTTTGGGGCTGCGATGCTTATGTGAAAAAGCTTCAACCTGATAAGCTCGAACCCAAATCGGAGAAATGTGTCTTCATAGGATACCCAAAGGAGACTATTGGGTACACCTTCTATCACAGATCCGAAGGCAAGACATTCGTTGCTAAGAATGGATCCTTTCTAGAGAAGGAGTTTCTCTCAAAAGAAGTGAGTGGGAGGAAAGTAGAACTTGACGAGGTAACTGTACCTGCTCCCTTACTGGAAAGTAGTACATCACAGAAAACTGTTTCAGTGACACCTACACCAGTTAGTGAGGAAGCTAATGATAATGATCATGAAACTTCAGATCAAGATACTACTGAGCCTCGTAGATCAACCAGAGTAAGATCTGCACCAGAGTGGTACGGTAATCCTGTTCTGGAAGTCATGCTACTAGATCATGATGAACCTATGAACTATGAAGAAGCGATGGTGAGCCCAGATTCCGCAAAGTGGCTTGAAGCCATGAAATCTGAGATGGGATCCATGTATGAGAACAAAGTATGGACTTTGGTTGACTTGCCCGATGATCGGCAAGCAATTGAGAATAAATGGATCTTCAAGAAGAAGACTGACGCTGATGGTAATGTTACTGTCTACAAAGCTCGACTTGTCGCGAAAGGTTTTCGACAAGTTCAAGGGGTTGACTACGATGAGACTTTCTCACCTGTAGCGATGCTTAAGTCTGTCCGAATCATGTTAGCGATTGTCGCATTTTATGATTATGAAATTTGGCAGATGGATGTCAAAACTGCATTCCTGAATGGATTTCTGGAAGAAGAGTTGTATATGATGCAACCGAAAGGTTTTGTCAATCCAAAGGGAGCTAACAAAGTGTGCAAGCTCCAGCGATCCATTTATGGACTGTGCAAGCCACTCGGAGTTGTAATAAACGCTTTGATAGTGTGATCAAAGCATTTGGTTTTATACAGACTTTCAGAGAAGCCTGTATTTACAAGAAAGTGAGTGGAAGCTCTGTAGCATTTCTGATATTATATGTGGATGACATATTACTAATTGGAAATGATATAGAATTTCTGGATAGCATAAAGGGATACTTGAATAAGAGTTTTTCAATGAAAGACCTCGGTGAAGCTGCTTACATATTAGGCATTAAGATCTATAGAGATAGATCAAGACGCTTAATTGGACTTTCACAAAGCACATACCTTGACAAAGTTTTGAAGAAGTTCAAAATGGATCAAGCAAAGAAAGGGTTCTTGCCTGTGTTACAAGGTGTGAAGTTGAGTAAGACTCAATGCCCAACCACTGCAGAAGATAGAGAGAAAATGAAAGATGTTCCCTATGCTTCAGCCATAGGCTCTATCATGTATGCAATGCTGTGTACCAGACCTGATGTGTGCCTTGCTATAAGTTTAGCAGGGAGGTACCAAAGTAATCTAGGAGTGGATCACTGGACAGCGGTCAAGAACATCCTGAAATACCTGAAAAGGACTAAGGATATGCTTCTCGTATATGGAGGTGACAAAGAGCTCACCGTAAAAGGTTACGTTGATGCAAGCTTTGACACTGATCCGGACGATTCTAAATCGCAAACCGGATACGTGTTTACATTAAACGGTGGAGCTGTCAGTTGGTGCAGTTCTAAACAAAGCGTCGTAGCAGGATCTACATGTGAAGCGGAGTACATAGCTGCTTCGGAAGCAGCGAACGAAGGAGTCTGGATGAAGGAGTTCATATCCGATCTAGGTGTCATACGTAGTGCATCGGGTCCAATGAAAATCTTTTGTGACAATACTGGTGCAATTGCCTTGGCAAAGGAATCCAGATTTCACAAAAGGACCAAGCACATCAAGAGACGCTTCAACTCCATCCGGGATCTAGTCCAGGTGGGAGACATAGAGATTTGCAAGATACATACGGATCTGAATGTTGCAGACCCGTTGACTAAGCCTCTTCCACGAGCAAAACATGATCAGCACCAAGGCTCCATGGGTGTTAGAATCATTACAGTGTAATCTAGATTATTGACTCTAGTGCAAGTGGGAGACTGAAGGAAATATGCCCTAGAGGCAATAATAAAGTTATTATTTATTTCCTTATAATCATGATAAATGTTTATTATTCATGCTAGAATTGTATTAACCGGAAACATAATACATGTGTGAATACATAGACAAACAAAGTGTCACTAGTATGCCTCTACTTGACTAGCTCGTTAATCAAAGATGGTTATGTTTCCTAACCATGAACAATGAGTTGTTATTTGATTAACGGGATCACATCATTAAGAGAATGATCTGATTGACATGACCCATTCCATTAGCTTAGCACCCGATCGTTTAGTATGTTGCTATTGCTTTCTTCATGACTTATACATGTTCCTATAACTATGAGATTATGCAACTCCCGTTTACCGGAGGAACACTTTGGGTACTACCAAATGTCACAATGTAACTGGGTGATTATAAAGGAGTACTACAGGTGTCTCCAAAGGTACATGTTGGGTTGGCGTATTTCGAGATTAGGATTTGTCACTCCGATTGTCGGAGAGGTATCTCTGGGCCCTCTCGGTAATGCACATCACATAAGCCTTGCAAGCATTGCAACTAATGAGTTAGTTGCGGGATGATGTATTACAGAACGAGTAAAGAGACTTGCCGGTAACGAGATTGAACTAGGTATTGGATACCGACGATCGAATCTCGGGCAAGTAACATACCGATGACAAAGGGAACAACGTATGTTGTTATGCGGTCTGACCGATAAAGATCTTCGTAGAATATGTAGGAGCCAATATGGGCATCCAGGTCCCGCTATTGGTTATTGACCGGAGACATGTCTCGGTCATGTCTACATTGTTCTCGAACCCGTAGGGTCCGCACGCTTAAGGTTACGATAACAGTTATATTATGAGTTTATGCATTTTGATGTACCGAAGGTTGTTCGGAGTCCTGGATGTGATTAGGACGTGACGAGGAGTCTCGAAATGGTTGAGACGTAAAGATTGATATATTGGAAGCCTATGTTTGGATATCGGAAGTGTTCCGGGTGAAATCGGGATTTTACCGGAGTACCGGGAAGGTTACCGGAACCCCCCGGGAGCTAAATGGGCCATGATGGGCCTTAGTGGAAAAGAGAAGAGGCAGCCCTACATGGGCTGCGCACCTCCCCTTCCCGTAGTCCTATTAGGACTAGGAGAGGTGGCCGGCCCCCTCTCTCTCTTTTCCCCCTCCGCGAATCCTATTCCAACTAGGATTGGGGGGGGGGAATCCTACTCCCAGAGGGAGTAGGACTCTCCTGGCGCGCCTCCTGTGGCCGGCCAGCCTCCCCCCCTCTAATCCTTTATATACTGAGGCAGAGGCACCCCAGAAACACACAAGTTGATCCACGTGATCTATTCCTTAGCCGTGTGCGGTGCCCCAGCCACCATAGTCCTTGATAATACTGTAGCGGAGTTTAGGCGAAGCCCTGCTGCTGTAGTACATCAAGATCGTCACCACGCCGTCGTGCTGACAGAACTCTTCCCCGACACTTTGCTGGATCGGAGTCCGGGGATCGTCATCGAGCTGAACGTGTGCTCGAACTCGGAGGTGTCGTAGTTTCGGTGCTTGATCGGTTGGATCGTGAAGACGTACGACTACTTCCTCTACGTTGTGTCAACGCTTCCGCAGTCGGTCTGCGTGGGTACGTAGACAGCACTCTCCCCTCTTGTTGCTATGCATCACATGATCTTGCGTGTGCGTAGGAATTTTTTTGAAATTACTACGAAACCCTACAGTTGAAGCGACGCTTGATATGCCTGGTCTTCCTGTGAAACCTGGGCTCCTTGGCAAGGGCAATAGCTCTAGTGTTGTCACAGAAGAGAGTCATCGGCCCCGACGCATTGGGTATGACTCCTAGGTCGGTGATGAACTCCTTCATCCAGATTGCTTCTTGTGCTGCCTCCGAGGCCGCCATTTATTCCGCTTCACATGTAGATCCCGCCACAACACTTTGCTTGCAACTGCACCAGCTTACTGCCCCACCATTCAAAATATACACATATCTGGTTTGTGACTTAGAGTCATCCAGATCTGTGTCGAAGCTAGCATCGACGTAACCCTTTACGACGAGCTTTTCGTCACCTCCATAAATGAGAAACATATCCTTAGTCCTCTTTAGGTACTTCAGGATATTCTTGACCGCTGTCCAGTGTTCCATGCCGGGATTACTTTCGTACCTTCCTACCAAACTTACGGCAAGGTTTACATCAGATCTGGTACACAGCATGGCATACATAATAGACCCTATGGCCGAGGCATAGGGGACGACACTCATCTTTTCTCTATCTTCTACCGTGGTCGGGCATTGAGCCGTGCTTAATTGCACACCTTGCAATATAGGCAAGAACCCCTTCTTGGACTGATCCATATTGAACTTCTTCAATATCTTGTCAAGGTAAGTACTTTGTGAAAGACCAACGAGGCGTCTCGATCTATATCTATAGATCTTGATGCCTAATATATAAGCAGCTTCTCCAAGGTCCTTCATTGAAAAACACTTGTTCAAGTAGGCCTTTATGCTTTCCAAGAATTCTATATCATTTCCCATCAACAGTATGTCATCCACATATAATATGAGAAATGCTACAGCGCTCCCACTCACTTTCTTGTAAACACAGGCTTCTCCATAAGTCTGTGTAAACCCAAACGCTTTGATCATCTCATCAAAATGGAATGTTCCAACTCCGAGATGCTTGCACCAGCCCATAGATTGAGCGTTGGAGCTTGCACACCTTGTTAGCATTCTCAGGATCGACAAAACCTACCGGCTGCATCATATACAATTCTTCCTTAAGAAAGCCGTTAAGGAATGCCGTTTTGACGTCCATTTGCCATATCTCATAATCATAGAATGCGGCAATTGCTAACAAGATTCGGACGGACTTAAGCTTCGCTACGGGTGAGAAGGTCTCATCGTAGTCAACCCCTTGAACTTGTCGATAACCCTAAGCGACAAGTCGAGCCTTGTAGACGGTCACATTACCATCTGCGTCTGTCTTCTTCTTAAAGATCCATTTATTTTCTATCGCTCGCCGATCATCGGGCAAGTTAGTCAAAGTCCATACTTCATGTTCATACATGGATCCTATCTCGGATTTCATGGCTTCTAGCCATTTGTTAGAATCTGGTCCCGCCATTGCTTCTTCATAGTTCGAAGGTTCACCGTTGTCTAACAACATGATTTCCAAGACAGGGTTGCCGTACCACTCTGGTGCGGAACGTGTCCTTGTGGACCTACGAAGTTCATTAGGAGCTTGATCCGAAGTATCTTGATCATCATCATTAACTTCCTCTCTAATCGGTGTAGGCACCACAGGAACATCTTCCTGAGCTGTGCCACTTTCCGGTTCAAGAGGTAATACTTCATCAAGTTCTACTTTCCTCCCACTTACTTCTTTCGAGAGAAACTCTTTCTCTAGAAAGGCCCTGTTCTTAGCAACAAAGATCTTGCCTTCGGATCTGAGGTAGAAGGTATACCCTATGGTTTCCTTAGGGTATCCTATGAAGACGCATTTTTCCGACTTGGATTCGAGCTTTTCAGGTTGAAGTTTCTTGAGATAAGCATCGCATCCCCAAACTTTTAGAAACGACGGCTTAGGTTTCTTCCCAAACCATAATTCATACGGTGTCGTCTCAACGGATTTCGACGGAGCCCTATTTAAAGTGAATGCGGCAGTCTCTAAAGCATAGCCCGAAAATGAGAGCGGTAGATCGGTAAGAGACATCATAGATCGCACCATATCTAATAGAGTGCGATTACGATGTCTAGACACACCATTTCGCTGAGGTGTTCCAGGCGGCGTGAGCTGTGAAACTATTCCACATTTCCTTAAGTGTGTGCCAAATTCGTGACTCAAATATTCTCCCCCACGATCTGATCGTAAGAACTTGATTTTCCTGTCACGTTGATTCTCAACCTCACTCTGAAATTCCTTGAACTTTTCAAAGGTCTCAGACCTGTGTTTCATTAAGTAGACATACCCATATCTACTTAAGTCATCAGTGAGAGTGAGAACATAACGATAGCCACCGCGAGCCTCAACACTCATTGGACCGCACACATCAGTATGTATGATTTCCAATAAGTTGGTTGCTCGCTCCATTGTTCCGGAGAACGGAGTCTTGGTCATTTTACCCATGAGGCATGGTTCGCACGTGTCAAATGATTCGTAATCAAGAGACTCCAAAAGTCCATCTGCATGGAGCTTCTTCATGCATTTGACACCTATGTGACCAAGGCGGCAGTGCCACAAGTATGTGGGACTATCATTATCAACTTTACATCTTTTGGTATTCACACTATGAACATGTGTAACATTGCGCTCGAGATTCATCAAGAATAAACCATTCACCAGTGGGGCATGACCATAAAACATATCTCTCGTATAAATAGAACAACCATTATTCTCGGATTTAAATGAGTAGCCATCTCGAATTAAACGAGATCCTGATACAATGTTCATGCTCAAAGCTGGCACTAAATAACAATTATTAAGGTTTAAAACTAATCCCGTAGGTAAATGTAGAGGTAGCATGCCAACGGCGATCACATCGACCTTGGAACCATTCCCGACGCGCATCATCACCTCGTCCTTCGCTAGTCTCCGCTTATTCCGTAGCTCCTGCTTTGAGTTACAAATATGAGCAACCGCACCGGTATCAAATACCCAGGAGCTACTACGAGTACTGGTAAGTTACACATCAATTACATGTATATCACATATACCTTTAGTGTTGGCGGCCTTCTTGTCCGCTAAGTATTTGGGGCAGTTCCGCTTCCAGTGACCACTTCCCTTGCAATAAAAGCACTTAGTCTCAGGCTTGGGTCCATTATTTGGCTTCTTCCCGGCAACTGGCTTACCGGGCGCGGCAACTCCCTTGCCGTCTTTCTTGAAGTTCTTCTTACCCTTGCCTTTCTTGAACTTAGTGGTTTTATTCACCATCAACACTTGATGTTCCTTTTTGATCTCCACCTCCGCTGATTTCAGCATTGAATATACCGCAGGAATGGTCTTTTTAATCCCCTGCATATTGAAGTTCATCACAAAGCTCTTGTAGCTCGGTGGAAGCAACTAAAGGATCCTGTCAATGACCGCGTCATCTAGGAGATTAACTTCCAGCTGAGTCAAGCGGTTGTGCAACCCAGACATTTTGAGTATGTGCTCACTGATAGAACTATTTTCCTCCATCTTACAACTGAAGAACTTGTCGGAGACTTCATATCTCTCAGCCCGGGCATGAGCTTGGAAAACCATTTTCAGCTCTTCGAACATCTCATATGCTCCGTGTTGCTCAAAACGCTTTTGGAGCCCCGGTTCTAAGCTGTAAAGCATGCTGCATTGAACGAGGGAGTAATCATCAGCATGATGCTGCCAAGTGTTCATAACGTCTTGGTTCTCTGGGATGGGTGCGTCACCTAGCGGTGCTTCTAGGACATAATCTTTCTTGGCAGCTATGAGGATGATCCTCAGGTTCCGGACCCAGTCCGTATAGTTGCTGCCATCATCTTTCAGCTTGGTTTTCTCTAGGAACACGTTGAAGTTGAGGGCAACATTAGCGTGGGCCATTTGATCTACAAGACATATTGTAAAGATTTTAGACTAAGTTCATGATAATTAAGTTCATCTAATCAAATTATTCAATGAACTCCCACTCAGATAGACATCCCTCTAGTCATCTAAGTGAAACATGATCCGAGTCAACTAGGCCGTGTCCGATCATCACGTGAGACGGACTAGTCAACATCGGTGAACATCTCCATGTTGATCATATCTTCTATACGACTCATGCTCGACCTTTCGGTCTTCCGTGTTCCAAGGCCATGTCTGTACATGTTAGGCTCGTCAAGTCAACCTAAGTGTATTGCGTGTGTAAATCTGGCTTACACCCGTTGTATTCGAACATTAGAATCTATCACACCCGATCATCACGTGGTGCTTCGAAACAACGAACCTTCGCAAGGTGCACAGTTAGGGGGAACACTTTCTTGAAATTATTGCGAGGGATCATCTTATTTAAGCTACCGTCGTTCTAAGCAAATAAGATGTAAAACATGATAAACATCACATGCAATCAAATAGTGACATGATATGGCCAATATCATATTGCTCCTTTGATCTCCATCTTCGGGGCGCCATGATCATCTTCGTCACCGACATGACACCATGATCTCCATCATCATGATCTCCATCATCGTGTCTTCATGAAGTTGTCTCATCATCTATTACTTCTACTACTATGGCTAACAGTTTAGCAATAAAGTAAAGTAATTACATGACGTTTATGTTGACACGCAGGTCATAAATAAATTAAGACAACTCCTATGGCTCCTGCCGGTTGTCATACTCATCGACATGCAAGTCGTGATTCCTAATACAAGAACATGATCAATCTCATACATCACATATATCATTCATCACATCTTTTGGCCATATCACATCACACGGCACATGCTGCAAAAACAAGTTAGACGTCCTCTAATTGTTGTTGCAAATTTTTACGTGGCTGCTATAGGTTTCTAAACAAGAACGCTTCTTACCTACGCCAAAACCACAATGTGATATGCCAATTTCTATTTACCCTTCATAAGGACCCTTTTCATCGAATCCCATCGGACTAAAGTGGGAGAGACAGACACCCGCTAGCCAACTTATGCAACTAGTGCATGTCAGTCCGTGGAACCTGTCTCACGTAAGCGTACGTGTAAGGTCGGTCCGGGCCGCTTCACGCCACAATGCCGCCGAATCAAGATAAGACTAGTAACAGCAAGTGTCGGTGTCAAAACCGGCGGATCTCGGGTAGGGGGTCCCGAACTGTGCGTCAAGGTCGGATGGTAACATGAGACAAGGGACAAGATGTTTTTTTACCCAGGTTCGGGCCCTCTTGATGGAGGTAATACCCTACTCCTGCTTGATTAATATTGATGATATGGGTAGTACAAGAGTAGATCTACCACAAGATCAAGGAGGCTAAACCCTAGAAGCTAGCCTATGGTATGATTGTTGTGTATGGAGTTGATTGCCTACGGACTACAACCCTCCGGTTTATATAGACACCGGATAGGGTTAGGGTTACATAGAGTCGGTTACAATGGTAGGAGATCTTGAATATCCGCATCACCAAGCTTGCCTTCCACGCCAAGGAAAGTCCCATCCGGACACGGGATGAAGTCTTCAATCTTGTATCTTCATAGTCCAGGAGTCCGGCTAAAGGTATAGTCCGGCTACCTGAACACCCCCTAATCCAGGACTCCCTCAGTAGCCCCCGAACCAGGCTTCAATGACGATGAGTCCGGCGCGCAGATTGTTCAGCATTGCAAGGCGGGTTCCTCTCCAAATCTTGTGTACCTGTAGGAATAATGTCCAATTTTTGTAATGTAGTGCTCCTCGGCTTCCACGCCCAATAATGGCCATCTTCCACGTGTTCAAACGAATGCGAAAAGCCGGGGTGTTTTTACATCCACACCCCTAGCCGTATAATCGAGCCGCCTATTTAACGGGATGGGGATTTAGGTCCAAACCACATCTTCTCCTTTCCGCGAGTTATCATCAGAGCGCTTCTAGCAAAGGTCCATTCCAACATGACCAGCCGTCGCAGCTCCTCCCCTCGCCCCTCCGGTCCCAAACCCGGGGACTGGGAGAGTTGCACCATCCCGCATAGCGAGTTAGCGTCACTTCAGGCCAAGGGATTTCTCCCTCAGGCATACATGGTCCCGGTCCGATCCGGTCTCGCCACCTATAATGGCGGAAAACAAGCGGAGAGCACCCCCAATCCTTCTAAAGGAGAGCGGGTGTGCCTCGTCCCCTATCTAATAAGGGGACTGGGATTTCGAATTCACCCATTTCTCCGCGGGCTTCTAGAGTTCTACGGCCTCCAGCTGCACAACCTCACGCCCGCCTCCGTATTGCATATTGCGGGTTTCGTCGCCCTTTGCGAGCTATTTTTAGGCGTTGAGGCTCATTTCGCGTTGTGGAAGAGGTTATTCTACCTAGTGCCCCATTCTAAAGAGGGGTCTATATACCAAGTGGGCGGAGCCGAAGTATGGCGCATCGCCGGGACCGGATACCTATCCGGAACCCCGAAGAAGGCGTTCGAGGACTGGCCTTCGGTATGGTTTTATATAGATGATGTCCCGCTACCGGATCCTATCCAGGTCGGTCTCCCTGAGTTCAACAGTGCTCCATTGAAGAAACGTTTGAGCTGGCGTCCGCGGAGCTCTCAGAGAGAAAGCGACAGAGACGTCCTTTACCTGATGGGCTGGATAAGACTGTTGGCTCATCCCGGACTAACCATGATTGGAGTCATGGCCGCATGCATTATGCGGGGGGTGAAGCCACTTCAATATAGAGGCCACCCCATGTGGGATTTCAACGGGGAGGATGACGCCACCCGTTACGGTCGTAAGGGGCCGGCTTCAGCTGCCGCCCTAGTAAAGATCTTATCCTCTTTGTACAAGGGAGAAAAGGAGGAATTCCTCCGCGTCAACCCGCAGGCCGGATTTACTATGTAAGATCCTCCAAGTTGGGTAAGTGAACAACTGCGCTTGCCCGTTTGTTTTGTACTCCCGCGGTTAGATATGTAGTCTAACAACTTCAATGCAGGAACTGCGACAGGTGGTAAAGGATATAAACAGCCGCCCTCCACAACCCGAGGACCCAGAACGGTCCCTCGATCCGGACTCCGAAGAGGATCCGGACATATCGGTGGAGCTTATCGACGAGGTGTTCCATCAGCTAAGCAAGGACAATACCTTGGTAGCCATCACGGCTGATTACCCAGGGTTAATCCCGGCCTCCCAGGTGACAGAAACCGGAGTCTCATTCCCTTGAGAGAGATTCCACTCTCACGTATTCCGGTGTTTCTGACGACAACCGTGTTTTGCAGGGGAGATTTCCGAGGCAGGAGGCCAAACCTGCGGCGGCTAGCCAACGAGGGGCCGCAGGGCCCCATGGGGCAAAAAGGAATGTAGTCCGGACTAAGATGCCGGCGCAAAGGTATAGCGTACCCTCTGCTTCCCTGGTGTTATTCTGTCCGGGCATATTAACGTTCGTGCTATCTTCAGAATGAAGAGACCTCGCCGGACTATATCCGGAGAGGTTGCCAGTCGCGCCTCCACCAGCCAGGCTCCAACGTCTGGCCAGGAAGTGGAGGCGAGCACAAGGCGCGCACCGGACGCTCCTCCGACAGAGGATGCGGACAGGCTGTCTGCCACAAATTCTGAAGTGGAGAGTGCCATGAACCACAGGCGTCGCCGGACAGTTCTACGCGATGCTTGTTTCTCCCAAGAGGCTTTAGATGCCTTTAATTCGGGAGATGCGTACCTCCGTGCCGCTCAAAATGGTTTAGCCAGAGCCACGGAGCAGTATGTAAAAGACATACGAGTAAGAAAATTTTGGTCAAATATATATATACCCGTAGCCCCCGAGACTTGAAATAGTTAGAGCAACTGATTTAAGGATCATTTAATATTCAGGTTCTTACAGAGAAGAATACTGTACTATCCCAGGAGCTGGAAAAGTGCAAGGCCCAACTAGAGGCCGCACTAGCTGTAGCAGGGGAGTCCAAAGAGACCCCCTCAGGTAAGATACACTTAGAAAGATTAGTATTGTGTGGTGTGGGTGCAAATCTGACAAATCATGTTGCAGATGGCGCCGGACTCGATCCGGAAAAGCAACAACTCTTACACCGGATAAAGGCCGGTGAGAGTACGTTGACAAAGGTGAGGCGAGAGAAGAATGATCTTCAGGATGCCAACACCAGGCTGGACGTCGAACTTAAAGATGTTCCTGGCCAGCTGTCGGACTCCACGAAGGAGAATCAACGGCTTCGACGCGGCATATTTAGTAAGTGCTTGAACGAACTTTGAAAAAAGAGTTCGGCGAGGAAGTCGACTAACAGAGTAATGTCTGTAGGTATGCTCACAGGTCGTCCTGCAGAGGAGATGCCCGGTTCTACGGGTGACCTTCTTCCCGAACTCATGCAACTGCACGAGCGAATTCGGCAGGCAATGCAAGGTGTTTCCCAAGCCTTATGGCCTGCCCACTCCATGCCCGAGGGCCTTGGAGAGCTTGCGGAGGAGCTGAAGGGAGCTCGGCGGCGCTTCCGGTTATGGAAGATATCGGCCTGCCGACGAGGCGCTAGGGAAGCCTGGGCCATGGTGAAGACCCGTTTTACGAAGTCTGACCCAAACCACATGGCCGAGGTCGGACCAGTGGGGCCTGACGGGAAGGAGATCCCTGTGAGCTTAGTATATGGCCAAGTAGAGTTGGCCGCGAAGTATTCCCAGCATGACTGTAAATTAGACAGCCTGTTAGATGGTATAGAAGAGGAATACAATCAGTCAGAATGACTATGTAATTTTGAATTGACATGTGTAATGCCTTCTAGCCGGATTGTAGATCGTTTGTCGTTGCCGACCTTTTTGCTTCAACCTCGGGACCTGACGGTCCGGAGTGTGTCCGAATACCATAGCGGTTATATAAGAATCGTGGTATGCGTGGAGACCAGGCGTAGGGGTCATTAGTGCTTTATCAGACAAGTGCCCAACTAGTTATGTTATATTACATGGTTAGTAAGAAACATCTTCCAGAGAGAATAGTTCCGTTAGGGGTTCCTTTCGCTGGGAGGCATGCCCTAAAGTGCATGTCCGGACTACGTAAAAAGACACAGAAAAAAGCATCTGGGGGCGCATAGAATGAGTAAAAAGATCATCTTTTATCTCACCGACCGAATATTCCCTTAAGAACGCTAGCTTTCGGCTTCACCCAGTCTGAGGTACACATCCGGCTGACCCGGCAGTAACAATCGCAGAGGTGCTCCCTTTACCGCCTAGCCGAACAATCGGGAACGTAGGGGTAAGCACAGGAGCTAGGCAACCCAGCTTGGCCAAAACTTAAGTCATATCTATGCATATAATGGTGAGAAAAGGGTACATGCGGAAGTTTGACGCATGTGTTGGGCGTGAAGCTCGTATAAATAAGCTTCTGTTAAAGAAGCCCCCAGGTTTAATGAGTGTGAGTGGCGCGTCACTAGATGAGCCTTTAAGGGCTATAAAAGAAAAGAGGGGAAGGAGAGAAATGTAAGACAGAAAAATGCAAAAAATGGACAGAGGAAGGAGACGAACACAGAGTCCGGCACTAGGCATAGAATCTTCGAAGATGGGTGGTGTTCCACGGGTTCGGCTCGAGTCGGTTATCCGACGCATCTCGCAGGCGGTATGCCCCGCCAGTCAGGACTTGGTCGATTATGAATGGACCTTCCCACTTGGGCTTGAGTTTGTCCTTTTTCTTATCCGGCAGGCGTAGAACTAGTTCACCAACATTGTAATTTTTGGCCCGTACTTCTCTGCTTTGATATCTTCGGGCCTGCTGTTGATCAAATGCGGAACGGGCTTTTGCCATGTCACGCTCCTCCTCCAGGGCGTCCAAGTTGTCCTGCCGATCAAGCTCGGCTTCTCATTCTTCATACATGTGCACTCTAGGTGAGTCATGAATTATGTCGCAGGGCAGAACTACCTCTGCGCCGTACACCATAAAAAATGGTGTGTATCCGGTGGTGCGATTTGGCGTGGTCCACAGCCCCCATAGCATGGAGTCGAGCTCCTCTACCCAGTGCGTGTTAGATTCCTTGAGGGATCACACTAGTCTGGGTTTAATGCCGCTCATGATAAGACCATTTGCACGTTCGACCTGGCCATTGGTTTGTGGGTGATAGACGGAAGCATAATCGAGCTTGATGCCCATGTTTTTGCACCAGAGTTTTACCTCGTCGGTGGTAAAGTTTGTATCGTTATCGGTTATGATGCTGTGGGGGACGCCATAACGGTGTACAACCCCGGATACGAAGTCTATCACAGGTCCGGATTCGGCCGTTTTAACAGGCTTGGCTTCTATCCATTTGGTGAATTTATCCACCATGACCAGTAAGTATTTTTTTCCTATCGGTCCCACCTTTAAGGGGTCCGACCATGTCAAGCCCCCACGCCGCAAAAGGCCAGGTGATGGGTATAGTTTGGAGTGCGGTGGGTGGCATATGGCTTTGGTTGGAAAAAAGTTGGCAACCAGCACATCGTTGGACTAGGTCCTGAGCGTCTGCCCGGGCCGTCGGCCATTAAAAGCCTGTACGGAAAGCCTTGCTAACAAGGGACCGAGCAGCGGCGTGGTGACCATCGAGTCCGGCATGAATTTCAGCCAGAAGGTTCCGCCCTTCCTCTTCGGAGATGCACCTTTAAAGGACTCCGGTAGTGCTTTTCTTATAAAGCTCTCCCTCATGGACTCTATAGGCTTTAGATTGCCGCACTATGCAGCGGGCCTTATTTTGGTCCTCCGGGAGTTCCTCCCTAGTAAGGTAGGCTAGGAATGGTTCTATCCTTGGGGCGATGACCGCCATTATTACGTGGGCTGAACGTGTAATTTAATTGGCAGAGCCTCCAATTGTGTCAGATTGTTCGGCGTCGAGTGGTGCGGCTGGGTCCGGGCTGTTATTTGCGGGTTCCCCTCCCATGCTACGGATGGCTTGAACAATCTTTCCAAAAAGATGTTGGGGGGGGACTGCATCGCGTCTTGCTCCGATGCATGCCAGGACGTCCGCTGCTTGATTGTTTTCTCGGGCTATATGGTGAAACTCCAGCCCGTCGAACCGAGCTAACATTTTTAGGACGGCGTTGCGGTAAGCTGCCATTTTTGGGTCCTTGGCGTCGAAGTCTCCATTTATTTGGGATATCGCGAGGTTTGAATCCCCGCGTACCTCTAGGCGCTGGATACCCATGGATATTGCTATCCGGAGGCCATGTAGGAGGGCCTCATATTCGGCTGCATTGTTGGAATCCATGTACATGATCTGGAGCACATATTGGACTGTGTCTCCTGTGGGGGACGTCAGGACGACGCCAGTCCCCAGTCTGGCCAACATTTTGGAGCCGTCGAAATGCATAATCCTTTGGGATATCCAATTGTGACAAAGCTCGGATCTTGGCTGGATTTGCTTCAATTCCTCTACCGGATACAATGAAGCCCAAGAGCTTTCCGGCTGGAACGCCGAAGACGCATTTTTCCGGGTTGAGCTTGATGTCATATTTTCGGAGGTTATCGAATGTAAGCCTCAAGTCGTCTGCTAGAGATTCGACATGTCTTGATTTGACGACCACATCGTCCACATACGCCTCCACTGTTTTGCCGATCTGATTTGCCAGACATGTCTGGATCATGCGCTGATATGTTGCGCCGGCGTTTTTTAGCCCGAAGGGCATTGTGTTGAAGCAGAATGGGCCGTATGGTGTGATGAATGTTGTTGCAGCTTGGTCTGATTCTGCCATCTTGATTTGATGGTAACTGGAGTATGCGTCGAGGAAACACAACAAATTGTGTCCTGCAGTGGCATCGATAATTTGGTCGATGCGGGGGAGGGGGAAGGGATCCTTTGGGCAAGCCTTGTTAAGGTCTTTAAAGTCGACACACAGGCGCCAGGATTTGTCCTTCTTTGGTACCATCACCAGGTTTGCTAGCCAGTCCGGATGTTTTATGTCTCTGATGAATCTGGCCTCCAATAGCTTGGCTAGCTCCTCTCCCATAGCTTGTCTCTTGGGTTCGGAAAAACGCCGAAGGGCTTGTTTGACAGGTTTAAATCCTTTTAGGATATTTAAGCTGTGTTCGGCCAGCCTGCGTGGGATCCCTGGCATGTTTGAAGGGTGCCAGGCGAAGATGTCCCAGTTCTCTCGTAGGAACTCTCGTAGTGTGGCATCTGCATCAGGGTTCAGTCGTGCCCCGATTGAAGCTGTTTTATTGGGGTCCGTTGGATGGACCTGGAATTTGACTATTTCGTCGGCTGGCTTGAAGGATGTGGATTTGGATCTCTTATCGAGTATCACATCATCCCTGTTAACTGTGGAGCGCAGCGCAGTCAGTTCCTCGGCCACTAAGGCTTCGGATAGCGCCTCAAGGGCTAATGCGGCCGTCTTGTTTTCGGCGCGGAGTGCTATGTCCGGATCACTAGCTAGAGTGATAATTCCATTCGGCCCAGGCATCTTAAGCTTCATGTACCCGTAATGCGGTATTGCTTGGAAGATTGTGAATGCTTCTCGCCCTAGTAAAGCGTTATATCCGCTCTTAAATGGGGCCACCTGAAACGTGACTTCTTCAGACCTGTAATTATCCGGCGTGCCGAACACCACATCTAGTGTGATTTTTCCTGTGCAGCGTGCTTCCCGATTGGGGATTATTCCTCTAAAGGTTGTGCTGCTTCGCTCGATGCGGTTCCAGTCTATTTCCATTTTTTGAAGGGTTTCCTCATAAATGAGGTTCAGTCCGCTGCCTCCATCCATGAGCACCTTGGTGAGGTGAAAGCCGTCCACTATGGGACTAAGGACCAATACGGCTGGTGCTCGGGCTGTTCGGAATCTAGGTTCATCACTTGCGTTGAAGGTAATAGCAGTGTCGCTCCATGGATTTATTGTTGCAACTTGATAGACTTCGGCGAGGCTGCGGAGTGTTCTTTTTCGCATATTGTTCGATGCGAAAGTCTCGAAGACTGTGAGAACGGTACTGGTGTCCACGGGCTGGCTTTCTGCGGCCTCCAGAATTAAGAGGTCCTCGCCAATTTTGGCCACCTGCCGGAGTATCCAACATGCTCTAAGGCATGAGTTGGTGTGGCATCCTTTGTACTGTGAATTCTAGAGGGTCCATCAAGCCACCTTTCCAGTACGGTTCCATGCCCTATAGAGGGTTTTGGTTTTTTGGTGTTTATCCCGGGTGTCCTATGATGATGCACCCTCTTAGTTCGGACGGGATTACTATTCAAAGCCGGATTGTCCCAAAACTTTATTTCGGTTTTCCAGGCGCTTTCCATCGCACAGTATTTTTGTACTATGGACACCAAGTCAGTGAAGCGTGTAATATCACGATGACTTACGGCGTTAAGGATTCCCTCGTCCGTGCAATTACTGCAGAAAATTGAGATTGCGTCTCCCTCACGGCAATCCTTTATCCTGTTCATAACCAGGAGGAATCTGGCCCAGTAATGATGTACTGTTTCCTCGGGCCTCTGCCTGATTTGGGAGAGATCGCTTGTGTTCGGGTGGGCGGGTGTCGTTGAATCTGAAACCTCACCCAATCCAAGATTCGGAGGCTGAAGAGTTTCCGAACTCTGAAGTTCGGATTCTTGGATGTTGTCCAACGAATCTAGCCCGTTGTCTGATCCTAAGCTCAGGTCTTGAGTTACATCCTCCTCTCCGCGGGTATCCGGCTTGGAGGAGTCGGGAATTCGGACGTAGCTAGTCCTTAAAATAGATGAAGGGTCGCCGCACTACGCCTCTACCACGGCAACATGGTGGGTGACTTGGGGAGAGTTAATTTCTCTTAGATCGGGTTTAAGCCCAACCTGGTCGTAATCCTTAGTGACCCCCAGGGCGGCGATGCGATCCAAGAGCTCGTTTATGGAAGAGAGCTCCATTGGATCTAGCTGCTCGACGAGCTCCGAGATGACATGTAGGTTTCTTTTGATGACCCGAGAGGTCACCATCGGCGCAACAACCGAACAGGCGGTCATGAGGAAACCACCTAGCCGGAGGGTTTGGCCGACAGCCAAGGCTCCCTTAGCAACGGCGCCGTCTTTAAAGACGGGAGGAGGCATCCTTCCTGATTGTGACGGCACAGAGGAACTCTCAATGAAAGCACCAATGTCGGTGTCAAAACCGGCGGATCTCAGGTAGGGGGTCCCGAACTGTGCGTCAAGGTCGGATGGTAACAGGAGACAAGGGACAAGATGTTTTTTTACCCAGGTTCGGGCCCTCTCGATGGAGGTAATACCCTACTCCTGCTTGATTAATATTGATGATATGGGTAGTACAAGAGTAGATCTACCACGAGATCAAGGAGGCTAAACCCTAGAAGCTAGCCTATGGTATGATTGTTGTGTATGGAGTTGATTGCCTACGGACTACAACCCTCCGGTTTATATAGGCACCGGATAGGGTTAGGGTTACATAGAGTCGGTTACAATGGTAGGAGATCTTGAATATCCGCATCGCCAAGCTTGCCTTCCACGCCAAGGAAAGTCCCATACGGACACGGGACGAAGTCTTCAATCTTGTATCTTCATAGTCCAGGAGTCCGGCTACCCGAACACCCCCTAATCCAGGACTCCCTCAGCAAGATAATTGACAATATCGACGCCCACAACTGCTTTGTGTTCTACTCGTGCATAGAAACTACGCATAGACCTAGCTCATGATGCAACTGTTGGGGAACGTAGCAGAATTTAAAATTTTCTACGCATCACCAAGATCAATCTATGGAGTACTCTAGCAACGAGAGGGATAGGAGTGCATCTACATACCCTTGTAGATCGCAAGCGGAAGCGTTCAAGTGAACGGGGTTGATGGAGTCGTACTCGTCGTGATCCAAATCACCGATGACCGAGTGCCGAACGGACGGCACCTCCGCGTTCAACACACGTACGCTTGGGGAAGACGTCTCCTCCTTCTTGATCCAGCAAGGGGAAGGAGAGGTTGACGGAGATCCAGCAGCACGACGGCATGGTGGTGGATGCAGCGGGATTCTCGGCAGGACTTCGCCAACCTCAGCGAGAGGGAGAGGTGTTACGGGAGGGAGAGGGAGGCGCCAAGGGCTAGGGTGCAGATTCCCTCCCTCCCCCCACTATATATAGGCCCCCTGGGGGGCGGCGGCCCTAGGAGATGCAATCTCCAGGGGGGCGGCGAAGGGGGTGCCTTGCCCCCCAAGCCAAGTGGGGCGCCCCCCACCCCTAGGGTTTCCAACCCTAGGCGCAGGGGGAGGCCCAAGGGGGGGTGCACCAGCCCACCAGGGGCTGGTTCCCCTCCCACTTTAGCCCATGGGGCCCTTCGGGATAGGTGGCCCCACCCGGTGGACCCCCGGGACCCTTCCGGTGGTCCCGGTACAATACCAATTACCCCCGAAACTTTCCCGATGGCCGAAACTTGACTTCTTATATATAAATCTTTACCTCCGGATCATTCTGGAACTCCTCGTGACGTCCAGGATCTCATCCGGGACTCCGAACAACTTTCGGGTTACTGCATACTAATATCTCTACAACCCTAGCGTCACCGAACCTTAAGTGTGTAGACCCTACGGGTTCGGGAGACATGCAGTCATGACCGAGACGACTCTCCGGTCAATAACCAACAGCGGGATCTGGATACCCATGTTGGCTCCCACATGCTCCTTGATGATCTCATCGGATGAACCATGATGTCGAGGATTCAATCAATCACGTATACAATTCCCTTTGTCAATCGGTACGTTACTTGCCCGAGACTCGATCGTCGGTATCCCAATACCTCGTTCAATCTCGTTACCAGCAAGTCACTTTACTCGTACCGTAATGCATGATCCCGTGATCAACCACTTGGTCATATTGAGCTCATTATGATGATGCATTATCGAGTGGGCCCAGAGATACCTCTCTGTCATACGGAGTGACAAATCCCAGTCTCGATTCGTGCCAACCAAACAGACACTTTCGGAGATACCCGTAGTGCACCTTTATAGTCACCCAGTTACGTTGTGACGTTTGGCACACCCAAAGCACTCCTACGGTATCCGGGAGTTGCACAATCTCATGGTCTAAGGAAATGATACTTGACATTTGGAAAAGCTCTAGCAAATGAACTACACGATCTTTGTGCTATGCTTAAGATTGGGTCTTGTCCATCACATCATTCTCCTAATGATGTGATCCCGTTATCAATGACATCCAATGTCCATAGTCAGGAAACCATGACTATATGTTGATCAACGAGCTAGTCAACTAGAGGCTCACTAGGGACGTGTTGTGGTCTATGTATTCACACATATATTACGATCTCCGGATAACACAATTATGGCATGAACAATAGACAATTATCATGAACAAAAGAAATATAATACTAACCATTTTATTATTACCTCTAGGGCA
Source organism: Triticum dicoccoides (assembly GCF_002162155.2). Taxonomy (NCBI): domain Eukaryota; kingdom Viridiplantae; phylum Streptophyta; class Magnoliopsida; order Poales; family Poaceae; genus Triticum; species Triticum dicoccoides. Next base: position 389,498 of record NC_041388.1, on the reverse strand, counting down.
TATTTCCAACACTAAGCGGTTGCAATTGTCGTACAAGCAATAGTTGGCGAGATGACAACGATGCTTCGATGGATTTCAAGGTGTCAAGCTGGTGACGATGGTGATCATGACGGTGCTTTGGAGATGGAGATCAAAGGCACAAGACAATGATGGCCATATCATATCACTTATATTGATTGCATGTGATGTTTATCCTTTATGCATCTTATTTTGCTTAGTACGGCGGTAGCATTACACTAGTAGAAAAAGGGTCAAACGTGAAGCACATTAGTGTCGGTTTGAATTTGAGCCGGCACTAATGTGTCCATTAGTGCCGGTTCCAACGGCTAGCCGGGCCGCTCTCATTAGTACCGGTTCGTAGCGAACCTTTAGCACCGGTTCGTCCCACGAACCGGTACTAATGAGAGTGGTGGTAGGATGTTGTCATTCTGGGGCCCCACCAGCACCTTTAGTACCGGTTCGTGTCACGAACTGGTACTAATGGTCGTCCTACATAAACCCTTCATCCACTCGCCGAGCTCGCTCTGTTCTTCCCCTTTCCCCTCCCTCTCTGTTCTTCCCCTCTTCCTCTTGAGCTCATCACACATTTTGCCCAAAATTTGTCAAGATTTGAAGGTCCCCATCGATTCAAATGATCACAAAGGTTAGCAACTTTGTCCTTTCATCTCTTGTTGCTAGATTAGGTCTTGCAATGCTTTATATGGTGTTTAATTTGTGAGTTTAGTAATTTGGGAGCAATTATATGTGCTAGTATTTGATTTATATGCAATTTGAGGTCAAAAATAACACTTAGTTTGCATATGTAGGTGTGGTTTACTTAGTGCCTTCAAAATCTCCGCCGTAAACACCGTCGATCGCCTGCACCGCCCCGTCGCCGGCACCACCTTGTGGTGAGCCTCTTGTTCATGAAATTTTATATAAAAATTGGTGTTTGTGTGATTTGGATATATAGTTACTCGTATAATTATCTTACCCGTATGTTGTTTGTTATACATATAGTGCCATGGTTTTGATATCCGTCCCCGTCGGCCCTCGTCCTTGTTATGATTCGGATGTGGTATATATATTCTCTTTTAAAACTAGTTGCATTTTGTGTTTATGACAAATTATGCCCATCAAGTTGACATAGAAATTTTTTCTAGGAGGTATGTGAGCCGGAAATTCCAACCGACCCTATTGTCGAGAGGTTAAATTTAGTTAAAAGAGAAAACAAGTACTTGAAAGAAAAATTGAAAAGAATTGAGGGGGAGAAGATGGAATTGGAGTTTCATGTTGCCGATGTCGTCGATGATCACAAGATCAAGATGGAGAAAATGCACTTGAAGATTAAAAAGATTAGAAAATATGCCATCGATAGTGAGGCTTGGTATCATTATGCTGTTGGATCAATTGTACCTTAGTTGCGATCTTGATCGCATTTGTTGTTGCATTTAAATGCTTTAGCTAGAGAGTTATTTGTTTGTTGCATTTAAGTGTTGTATGAACTTGTATTAAGTTGGTGTTTTTGGTGCTGTGTATTGAAGATGAGCCGACAATGGATGTACGTTGACTGATGCTCTCCCGAGTTCACTAATGGCGTGCAAACTTTTCTGCTTGCGGCTGAGGCAAACAAGCGCGCGGATGGTTTTATGCCTTGTCCATGTGCTGTCTGTAAGAATGGTCGAAATTACTCTAAGTCAAGAATCATTCACGTCCACCTGTTTAAGTCCGGTTTCGTGCCCCGCTATAATGTTTGGACCAAGCACGGAGAAAGAGGGGTTATGATGGAACACAATGAAGAAGAAGAAGAGGACGACGACAGCTATCTGAAGGAAATATGCCCTAGAGGCAATAATAAAGTTATTATTTATTTCCTTAATTCATGATAAATATTTATTATTCATGCTAGAATTGTATTAACCGGAAACATAATACATGTGTGAATACATAGACAAACAGAGTGTCACTAGTATGCCTCTACTTGACTAGCTCGTTAATCAAAGATGGTTATGTTTCCTAACCATAGACAAAGAGTTGTTATTTGATTAACGGGATCACATCATTAGGAGAATGATGTGATTGACATGACCCATTCCATTTGCTTAGCACCCGATCGTTTAGTATGTTGTTATTGCTTTCTTCATGACTTATACATGTTCCTATCACTATGAGATTATGCAACTCCCGTTTGCCGGAGGAATACTTTGTGTGCTACCAAACGTCACAACGTAACTGGGTCATTATAAAGGAGCTCTACAGGTGTCTCCAAAGGTAAATGTTGGGTTGGCATATTTCGAGATTAGGATTTGTCACTTCGATTATCGGAGAGGTATCTCTGGGCCCTCTCGGTAATGCACATCACATAAGCCTTGCAAGCATTGCAACTAATGAGTTAATTGCGAGATGATGTATTACAGAACTAGTAAAGAGACTTGCCGGTAACGAGATTGAACTAGGTATTGAGATACTGACGATTGAATCTCGGGCAAGTAACATACCAATGACAAAGGGAACAACGTATGTTGTTATGCGGTCTGACCGATAAAGATCTTCGTAGAATATGTGGGAGCCAATATGAGCATCCAGGTTCCGCTATTGGTTATTGACCGGGGAGGTGTCTCGGTCATGTCTACATTGTTCTCGAACCCGTAGGGTCCGCACGCTTAAGGTTTCGATGACAGTTATATTATGAGTTTATGAGTTTTGATGTACCGAAGGAGTTCGGAGTCCCGGATGAGATCAGGGACATGACGAGGAGTCTCGAAATGGTCGAAACGTAAAGATCGATATATTGGACGACTATATTCGGACATCGGAAAGGTTCCGAGTGGTTCGGGTATTTTTCGGAGTACCGGGGAGTTACGGGAATACGGGAGAAGAAGTATATGGGCCTTATTGGGCTTTAGGGGAGAGGGAGAGGCAGGCCGCGCCCCCCCCCAAGGCCTAGTCCGAATTGGACTAGGGGGAGGGCTGCGCCCCCTCCTTCCTTCTCTTCCCTCTTCCCCTTCCTTGTCTCCTACTCCTACTACATGGAAGGACTCCTAGTTGGACTGGGAAAGGGGGAATCCTACTCCCAGTGGGAGTAGGACTCCCCTAGGGCGCGCCATAGAGAGGGCTGGCCCTCCCCTCCTCCACTCCTTTATATACGGGGGCAGGGGGCACCCCATAGACACACAAGTTGATCCACGTGATCATATTCTTAGCCGTGTGCGGTGCCCCCTTCCACCATAATCCTCGATAATATTGTAGCGGTGCTTAGGCGAAGCCCTGCGACGGTAGTACATCAAGATCGTCACCACGCCATCGTGCTGACAGAACTCTTCCCCGACACTTTGCTGGATCGGAGTCCGGGGATCGTCATCGAGCTGAACGTGTGCTAAAACTCGGAGGTGCCGTAGTTTCGGTGCTTGATCAGTCGGGCCATGAAGACGTACGACTACATCAACTGCGTTGTGCTAACGCTTTCGCTGTCGGTCTACAAGGGTACGTAGATCACACTCTTCCCTCATTGATATGCATCACCATGATCTTGTGTGTGCGTAGGAAATTTTTTGAAATTACTACGTTCCCCAACAGTGGCATCCGAGCCTAGGTTTTATGTGTTGATGTTATATGCACGAGTAGAACACAAGTGAGTTGTGGGCGATATAAGTCATACTGCTTACCAGCATGTCATACTTTGGTTCAGCGGTATTGTTGGACGAAGCGGCCCGGACCGACATTACGCGTACGCTTACATGAGACCGGTTCTCCCGACGTGCTTTGCACAAAGGTGGCCAGCGGGTGTCAGTTTCTCCAACTTTAGTTGAACCGAGTGTGGCTACGCCAGGTCCTTGCGAAGGTTAAAACAGCACCAACTTGACAAACTATCGTTGTAGTTTTGATGTGTAGGTAAGATTGGTTCTTGCTTAAGCCCGTAGCAGCCACGTAAAACTTGCAACAACAAAGTAGAGGACATCTAACTTGTTTTTGCAGGGCATGTTGTGATGTGATATGGTCAAGACATGATGCTAAATTTTATTGTATGAGATGATCATGTTTTGTAACCGAGTTATCGGCAACTGGCAGGAGCCATATAGTTGTCGCATTATTGTATGCAATGCAACTGCGCTGTAATGCTTTACTTTATCACTAAGCGGTAGCGATAGTCGTGGAAGCATAAGATTGGCGAGACGACAACGATGCTATGATGGTGATCAAGGTGTCGCGCCGGTGACGACGGTGATCACGACGGTGCTTCGAAGATGGAGATCACAAGCACAAGATGATGATGGCCATATCATATCACTTATATTGATTGCGTGTGATGTTTATCTTTTATGCATCTTATCTTGCTTTGATTGATGGTAGCATTTTAAGACGATCTCTCACTAATTATCAAGAAGTGTTCTCCCTGAGTATGCACCGTTGCGAAAGTTCTTCGTGCTGAGACACCACGTGATGATCGGGTGTGATAGGCTCTATGTTCAAATACAGCGGGTGCAAAACAGTTACACACGCGGAATACTCAGGTTATACTTGACGAGCCAAGCATATACAGATATGGCCTCGGAACACGGAGACCGAAAGGTCGAGCGTGAATCATATAGTAGATATGATCAACATAGTGATATTCACCATTGAAACTACTCCATCTCATGTGATGATCGGACATGGTTTAGTTGATTTGGATCACGTGATCACTTAGAGGATTAGAGGGATGTCTGTCTAAGTGGGAGTTCTTAAGTAATATGATTAAATTGAACTTAAATTTATCATGAACTTAGTCATGATAGTATTTTGCAAATTATGTTGTAGATCAATAGCTCGCATTGTTGCTTCCCTGTGTTTATTTTGATATGTTCCTAGAGAAAACTAAGTTGAAAGCTGATGGTAGCAATTACACGGACTGGGTCCGTAACTTGAGGATTATCCTCATTGCTGCACAGAATAATTATGTCCTTGATGCATCGCTAGGTGACAGACCTATTGTAGGAGCAGATGCAGACGTTATGAACGTTTGGCTAGCTCAATATGATGACTACTTAATAGTTTAGTGCACCATGCTTAATGGCTTAGAATCGGGACTTCAAAGACGTTTTGAACGTCATGGACCATATGAGATGTTCCAGGAGTTGAAGTTAATATTTCAAGCAAATACCTGAGTTGAGAGATATAAAGTCTCCAACAAGTGCTATAGCTAAAAGATGGAGGAGAATCGCTCAACTAGTGAGCATGTGCTCAGATTGTCTGGGTACTACAATCGCTTGAATCAAGTGGGAGTTAATCTTCCAGATAAGATAGTGATTGACAGAATTCTCTAGTCACCATCACCAAGTTAGTAGAACTTCGTGATGAACTATAGTATGCAAGGGATGACGAAAACGACTCCTGAGCTTTTCATGATGATGAAATCAATGAAGGTAGAAATCAAGAAAGAGCATCAAGTGTTGATGGTTGACAAGATCACTAGTTTCAAGAAAAGGGCAAAGGAAAAAAAGGGGAACTTCAAGAAGAACAGCAAGCAAGTTGCTGCTCAAGTGAAGAAGCCCAAGTCTGGTCCTAAGCCTGAGACTAAGTGCTTCTACTGCAAAGGGACTGGTCACTGGAAGCGGAACTACCCCAAGTGATTGGCGGATAAGAAGGATGGCAAAGTGAACATAAGTATATTTGATATACATGTTATTGATGTGTACTTTACTAGTGTTTATAACAACCCCTCAGTATTTGATACTAGTTCAGTTGCTGATTAGTAACTCGAAACAGGAGTTGCAGAATAAACAGAGACTAGTTAAGGGTGAAGTGATGATGTGTGTTGGAATTGGTTCCAAGATTGATTCACCGCACACTCCCTTTACTTTCGAGATTAGTGTTGAAACTAAATAAGTGTTATTTGATGTTTGCGTTGAGCATGTATATGATTTGATCAGTGTTACACATATTCATAATATTGAAACCAAAAGATGCAAAGTTAATAATGATAGTGCAACTTATTTGTGGCACTGCCGTTTAGGTCATATCGGTGTAAAGTGCATGAAGAAACTCCATACTGATGGACTTTTGGAACCACTTGATTATGAATCACTTGGTACTTGCGAACCATGCCTCATGGGCAAGATGACTAAGACTCCGTTCTCCGGAACAATGGAGCGAGCAACAAACTTGATTGGAAATAATACATACTGATGTATGCAGTCCAATGAGTGTTGAGGCTCACGGCGGGTATCGTTATTTTATGACCTTCACAGATGATTTGAGTAGATATGAGTATATCTACTTCATGAAACTTAAGTCTAAAACATTTGAAAAGTTCAAATAATTTCAGGGTGAAGTGGAAAATCATTGTGACAAGAAAATAAGGTTTCTACGATCTGATCGCGGAGACAAATATTTGAGTTACGAGTTTGGTCTTAAATTAAAACAATGTGAAATAGTTTCATTACTCACTCCACCTGGAACACCACAATGTAATGGTGTGTCCGAACGTCATAATCGTACTTTATTAGATATGGTGTGATCTATGATGTCTCTTACCGATCTACCACTATTGTTTTGGGGTTATGCATTAGAGACAGCTGCATTCACATTAAATAGGGCACCATCTAAATCCGTTGAGACGACACCGTATGAACTATGGTTTGGCAAGAAACCTAAGCTGTCATTTCTTAAAGTTTGACGTTGCAATGCTTATGTGAAAAAGTTTCAACCTGATAAGCTCAAACCCAAATCGGAGAAGTGCATCTTCATAGGATACCCAAAAGAAAATGTTGGGTACACCTTCTATCACAGATCCAAAGGCAAGACATTCGTTGCTAAGAATGGATCCTTTCTAGAGAAGGAGTTTCTCTCGAAAGAAGTGAGTGGGAGGAAAGTAGAGCTTGATGAGGTAACTGTACCTGCTCCCTTATTGGAAAGTAGTTCATCACAGAAATCTGTTCTTGTGACTACTACACCAATTAGTGAGGAAGCTAATGATGATGATCATGTAACTTCATATCAAGTTACTACCGAATCTCGTAGGTTAACCAGAGTGAGATCCGCACCAGAGTGGTACGGTAATCTTGTTTTGAAGGTCATTCTACTTGACCATGACGAACCTACGAACTATGAGTAAGCGATGATGAGCCCAGATTCCGCAAAATGGCTTGAGGCCATGAAATCTGAGATAGGATCCATGTATGAGAACAAAGTATGGACTTTGGTTGACTTGCCCGATGTTCGGCAAGCCATTGAGATGAAATGGATCTTCAAGAGGAAGACGGACACTGATAGTAGTGTCACTATCTACAAAAGCTAGAATTGTCGCAAAAAGGTTTTCTACAAGATCAAGGTGATAACCATGATGAGAGTTTCTCACTCGTATCTATGCTTAAGTCTGTCCGAATCATGTTAGCAATTGCCGCATTTTATGAAATCTGGCAAGTGGATAAACAAAACCGCATTCCTTAATAGATTTATTAAAGAAGAGTTGTATATGATGCAACAAGAAAGTTTTGTCAATCCTAAAGGTGCTAACAAAATATGCAAGGTCCAGCGATCCATCTTTGGACTGGTGCAAGCATCTCGGAGTTGGAATATACGCTTTGATAAGTTGATCAAAGCATATAGTTTTATACAGACTTGCAGTGAAGCCTGTATTACAAGAAAGTGAGTGGGAGCACTACAGCATTTTTGATAAGTATATGTGAATAACATATTGTTGATCGGAAATAATGTAGAATTATTCTGCAAATCATAAAGGAGTGTTTGAAAGAAGTTTTTCAAAGAAAGACCTCGGCGAAGCTGCTTACATATTAAGCATCAAGATCTATAGAGGTAGATCAAGACGCTTGATAAGTTTTTTCAATGAGTACATACCTTGACAATATTTTGAAGTAGTTCAAAATGGAACAGTCAAAGAAAAGAGTTCTTGGTTGTGTTACAAGGTGTGAAATTGAGTAAGACTCAAATCCCGACCACGGCAGAAGATAGAAAGAGAATGAAAGTCATTCCCTATGCCTCAGCCATAGGTTCTATAAAGTATGCCATGCTGTGTACCAGATCTATTGTATACCCTACACTGTGTTAAGCAAGGGGGTACAATATTGATCTAGGAGTAGATCACTGGACAGCGGTAAAAATTATCCTTAGTGGAATAAGGATATGTTTCTCGATTATGGAGGTGACAAAAGGTTCATCGTAAAAGGGTTACGTCGATACAAGTTTTGGCACTGATCCGAATGACTCTTAGTCTCAATTTGGATGCATATTGAAAGTGGGAGCAATTAGCTAGAGTAGCTCCGTGCAGAGCATTGTTGACATAGAAATTTGCAAAATACATACGGATCTGAATATGGCAGACCCGTTGACAAAACTTCTCTCACAGGCAAAACATGATCACACCTTAGTACTCTTTGGGTGTTAATCACATAGCGATGTGAACTAGATTATTGACTCTAGTAAACCCTTTGAGTGTTGGTCACATATTGATGTGAACTATTGGTGTTAAATCACATGGCAATGTGAACTAGATTATTGACTCTAGTGCAAGTGGGAGACTGAAGGAAATATGCCCTAGAGGCAATAATAAAGTGATTATTTATTTCCTTATTTCATGATAAATGTTTATTATTCATGCTAGAATTGTATTAACCGGAAACATAATACATGTGTGAATACATAGACAAACAGAGTGTCACTAGTATGCCTCTACTTGACTAGCTCGTTAATCAAAGATGGTTATGTTTCCAAACCATAGACAAAGAGTTGTTATTTGATTAATGGGATCACATCATTAGGAGAATGATGTGATTGACATGACCCATTCCATTAGCTTAGCACCCGATTGTTTAGTATGTTGCTATTGCTTTCTTCATGACTTATACATGTTCCTATGACTATGAGATTATGCAACTCCCGTTTGCCGGAGGAATACTTTGTGTGCTACCAAACGTCACAACGTAACTGGGTGATTATAAAGGAGCTCTACAGGTGTCTCCAAAGGTAAATTTTGGGTTGGCGTATTTCGAGATTAGGATTTGTCACTCCGATTGTCGGAGAGGTATCTTTGGGCCCTCTCGGTAATGCACATCACATAAGCCTTGCAAGCATTGCAACTAATGAGTTAATTGCGAGATGATGTATTACAGAATGAGTAAAGAGACTTGCCGGTAACGAGATTGAACTAGGTATTGAGATACCGACAATCGAATCTCGGGCAAGTAACATACCGATGACAAAGGGAACAACGTATGTTGTTATGCGGTCTGACCGATAAAGATCTTCATAGAATATGTGGGAGCCAATATGAGCATCTGGGTTCCGCTATTGGTTATTGACCGGGGACGAGTCTCGGTCATGTCTACATTGTTCTCGAGCCCGTAGGGTCCGCACGCTTAAGGTTTCGATGACAGTTATATTATGAGTTTATGAGTTTTGATGTACCGAAGGAGTTCGGAGTCCCGGATGAGATCAGGGACATGACGAGGAGTCTCGAAATGGTCAAGACGTAAAGATCGATATATTGGACGACTATATTCGGACATCGGAAAGGTTCCGAGTGGTTCGGGTATTTTTCGGAGTACCGAGGAGTTACGGGAATACGGGAGAAGAAGTATATGGGCCTTATTGGGGTTTAGGGGAGAGGGAGAGGCAGGCCGCGCGCCCCCCCAAGGCCTAGTCCGAATTGGACTAGGGGGAGGGGCTGCGCCCCCTCCTTCCTTCTCTTCCCTCTTCCCCTTCCTTGTCTCCTACTCCTACTACATGGAAGGACTCCTAGTTGGACTAGGAAAGGGGGAATCCTACTCCCAGTGAGAGTAGGACTCCCCTAGGGCGCGCCATAGAGAGGGCCGGCCCTCCCCTCCTCCACTCCTTTATATACGAGGGCAGGGGCACCCCATAGACACACAAGTTGATCCACGTGATCATATTCTTAGCCGTGTGCGGTGCCCCCTTCCATCATAATCCTCGATAATATTGTAGCGGTGCTTAGGTGAAGCCCTGCGACGGTGTACATCAAGATCGTCACCACGCCGTCGTGCTGACGGAACTCTTCCCCTACACTTTGCTGGATCGGAGTCCGGGGATCGTCATCGAGCTGAACGTGTGCTAAACCTCGGAGGTGCCGTAGTTTCGGTGCTTGATCAGTCGGGCCGTGAAGACGTACGACTACATCAACTGCGTTGTGCTAACGCTTCCACTGTCGGTCTACAAGGGTACGTAGATCACACTCTTCCCTCGTTGCTATGCATCACCATGATCTTGTGTGTGCGTAGGAAATTTTTTGAAATTACTACGTTCCCCAACAATGGCATCCGAGCCTAGGTTTTATGTGTTGATGTTATATGCATGAGTAGAACACAAGTGAGTTGTGGGCGATATAAGTCATACTGCTTACCAGCATGTCATACTTTGGTTCAGCGGTATTGTTGGACGAAGCGGCCTGGACCGACATTACGCATACGCTTACGTGAGACCGGTTCTCCCGACGTGCTTTGCACAAAGGTGGCTAGCGGGTGTCAGTTTCTCCAACTTTAGTTGAACCGAGTGTGGCTATGCCCGGTCCTTGTGAAGGTTAAAACAGCACCAACTTGACAAACTATCGTTGTAGTTTTGATGTGTAGGTAAGATTGGTTCTTGCTTAAGCCCGTAGAAGCCACGTAAAACTTGCAACAACAAAGTAGAGGATGTCTAACTTGTTTTTGCAGGGCATGTTGTGATGTGATATGGTCAAGACATGATGCTAAATTTTATTGTATAAGATGATCATGTTTTGTAACCGAGTTATCGGCAACTGGCAGGAGCCATATAGTTGTCGCATCATTGTATGCAAGTAACATACCGATGACAAAGAGAACAATGTATGTTGTTATGCGGTCTGACCGATAAAGATCTTCGTAGAATATGTGAGAGCCAATATGAGCATCCAGGTTCCGCTATTGGATATTGACCGGGGATGTGTCTCGGTCATGTCTACATTGTTCTCGAGCCCGTAGGGTCCGCACGCTTAAGGTTTCGATGATAGTTATATTATGAGTTTATGAGTTTTGATGTACCAAAGGAGTTCGGAGTCCCGGATGAGATCAGGGACATGATGAGGAGTCTCGAAATGGTCGAGACGTAAATATCGATATATTGGACGACTATATTCGGACATCGGAAAGGTTCCAAATGGTTCGGGTATTTTTCGGAGTACCGGGGAGTTACGGGAATACGGGAGAAGAAGTATATGGGCCTTATTGGGCTTTAGGGGAGAGGGAGAGGTAGGCCGCGCGCTCCCCCAAGGCCTAGTCCGAATTGGACTAGGGGGAGGGGCTGCGCCCCCTCCTTCCTTCTCTTCCCTCTTCCCCTTCCTTGTCTCCTACTCCTACTACATGGAAGGACTCCTAGTTGGACTAGGAAAGGGGGAATCCTACTCCCAGTGAGAGTAGGACTCCCCTAGGGCGCGCCATAGAGAGGGCCGGCCCTCCCCTCCTCCACTCCTTTATATACGAGGGCAGGGGCACCCCATAGACACACAAGTTGATCCACGTGATCATATTCTTAGCCGTGTGCGGTACCCCCTTCCACCATAATCCTCGATAATATTGTAGCGGTGCTTAGGTGAAGCCCTACGACGGTAGTACATCAAGATCGTCACCACGCCGTCGTGCTGACGGAACTCTTCCCCGACACTTTGCTGGATTGGAGTCCGGGGATCGTCATCGAGCTGAATGTGTGCTAAAACTCGGAGGTGTCGTAGTTTCGGTGCTTGATCGGTCGGGCCGTGAAGACGTACGACTACATCAACTGCGTTGTGCTAACGCTTCCGCTGTCGGTCTACAAGGGTACGTAGATCACACTCTTCCCTCGTTGCTATGCATCACCATGATCTTGCGTGTGCGTAGGAAAAGTTTTGAAATTACTATGTTCCCCAACACTATCCTGGCCATAGGTTCCATGAATACGATGATACAACAATGGGGGAAGAAGCTGAGCCGGTAATGCGGGAAGAAGCTGAGCCGGCAATGCGGGAAGAAGATGAAGAAGAGGCATCAGATGAGCCCGTTGATGATCTAGGTCGGGCCATTGCCGATGCAAAGAGAAACTGCGCAAGTGATTTGGAGAAGAAGAAGTTGCAGCGCATGTTAGAGGATCACAAAAAATTGTTGTACCCGAATTGCGTAGGTGACAAGAAAAAGCTGGGCACCACACTGGAATTGCTGCAATGGAAGGCAGAGAATGGTGTATCTGACAAGGGATTTGGAAAGTTGCTGGTAATGATAAAGGATATGCTTCCAAAGGACAACGAATTGCCTGAGAGTACGTAAGAAGCAAAGAAGGTTGTTTGCCCTCTAGGGTTAGAGGTGCAGAAGATACATGCATGCCCTAATGATTGCATCCTCTACCGCGGTGAGTACGGGGATTTGAACGCTTGCCCGGTATGCGGTGCATTTCACTATAAGATCAGCTGCGATGACCCTGGTGATATCGAGGGCGAGCGCCCCAGGAAGAAGATTCCTGCCAAGGTGATGTGGTATGCTCCTATAATACCACGGTTGAAACGTTTGTTCCAAAATAAAGAGCATGCCAAGGCGATGCGATGGCACAGAGAAGACCGTAAGAAAGACGGAAAGTTGAGAGTACCCGCTGACGGGTCGCAGTGGAGAAAAATCAAAAGAAAGTATGGGAAGGAGTTTGCAGATGACGCAAGGAGTGTATGGTTTGGTCTAAGCGCAGATGGCATCAATCCTTTTGGGGAGCAGAGCAGCAACCATAGCACCTGGCCTGTGACTCTATGTTTGTATAACCTTCCTCCTTGGTTGTGCATGAAGCGGAAGTTCATTATGATGCCAGTGCTCATCCGAGGCCCTAAGCAACCTGGCAACAACATTGATGTGTACCTAAGGCCATTAGTTGAAGAACTCTTACAACTGTGGAAAGGAACAGGTGTACGTGCGTGGGATGAGCACATGGGGGAAGAATTTGACCTAAAGGCGTTGCTGTTCGTGACCATCAATGATTGGCCTGCTCTCAGTAACCTTTCAGGACAGACAAACAAGGGATACCGCGCATGCACGCACTGTTTGGACAATACCGACAATATATATTTGGCTAATTGTAAGAAGAATGTGTACTTGGGACATCATCGATTTCTTCCGAGCAGGCATCCCATAAGAAAGAAAGGCAAGCATTTCAAAGGTGAGGCGGATCACCGGACGAAGCCTCGCCACCGTACTGGTGCTGATGTACATGATATGGTCAAGGATTTGAAGGTGGTCTTTGGAAAGGGTCCTGGTGGACAACCTTTTCCGAATGACGCTGACGGACGCGCACCCATGTGGAAGAAAAAAACTATATTTTGGGACCTGCCCTATTGGAAAGAACTAGAGGTCCGCTCCGCAATCGACGTGATGCACGTGACGAAGAATCTTTGTGTGACCCTGCTTGGCTTCTTGGGCGTGTATGGGAAGACAAAAGATACACCTGAGGCACGGGAGGACCAGCAACGTATGCACGGAAAAGACGGCATACATCAGGGTCATGCAAGCTACACTCTTACCAAAGAAGAGAAGGAAATCTTCTTTGAATGCCTGCTCAGTATTAAGGTATCGTCTGGCTTCTCGTCGAATATAAAGGGAATAATAAACATGGCAGAGAAAAAGTTCCAGAACCTAAAGTCTCATGACTGCCATTTGATTATGATGTAACTGCTTCTGGTTGCATTGAGGGGGCTTCTACCGGAAAATGTTCGATTAGCCATTGTGAAGCTATGTGCATTTCTCAATGCAATCTCTCAGAAGGTAATCGATCCAGAAATCATACCAAGGTTAGAGAATGATTTGGTGCAATGTCTTGTCAGTTTCGAGTTGGTGTTCCCACCATCCTTCTTCAACATCATGACGCACGTCCTAGTTCACCTATGCGAAGAGATTAACGTTTTGGGTCCTGTATTTCTACACAATATGTTCCCCTTTGAGAGGTTCATGGGAGTCTTAAAGAAATATGTTCATAACCGTGCTAGGCCAGAAGGAAGCATCTCCAAGGGCCATGAAAATGAGGAGGTCATTGAGTTTTGCATTGACTTTATTCCTGACCTTAAGCCAATTGGTGTTCCTGAATCGCGACATAAGGGCAGATTGGATGGAAAAGGCACGCTAGGAGGGGAACAAATAATATGTATGGACGGACATTCTCTCACTGAAGCACACTACACAGTTCTACAGAATTCTGCCTTGGTGGCTCCGTATATGGATGAACACAAGAATTTGCTACGCTCCAAACACCCGGAGTGGTCTGATGACTGGATTACACATGAACAAACCAGGAGTTTCGCCAGCTGGTTGGAGACGCGTACCATGCATGACGCCTCCATTGAAGATGGCCTATACTTGTTGTCCCAGTTACCATCTTCGAATATAATGACTTTCAAAGGGTACGAGATAAATGGTAATACATTTTACACGATCGCCCAAGATAAGAAGAGCACTAACCAAAACAGTGGTGTCCGCTTTGATGCAGAAACCAAGACGGGAAAGGAAACATATTATGGTTATATACAGGACATATGGGAACTTGACTATCGACGTGGTTTGAAGGTCCCTTTGTTTCGGTGCAAATGGGTCAATATGACACGAGGCGGGGTAACGGAAGACCCGCAGTACGGAATGACAACAGTGGATCTCAACAATCTTGCCTATGCAGACGAACCATTCGTCCTAGCCAATGATGTGGCACAGGTTTTCTATGTGAAGGACATGTCTACCAAGCCGAGAAAAAGAAAAGATAAGGAAGCGAATGCATCGTACGATGAGCCAAAGCGGCACATAGTTCTTTCTGGGAAGAGAAACATCGTGGGAGTGGATGACAAGATAGACATGTTAGAAGATTATGAAAAGTTTGATGAAATTGCTCCATTCACAGTGAATATTGACCCGAGCATCCCGTTAAATGATGAAGATTTTCCATGGTTACGGCGCAAAGGGACACACGCGAAGAAAAAGTTTCACACCCAAAGATCTGGGATGTGATCGGCTTCACTATCATCACTTTCTTCTGTGTTTCACACCCAGGAGGGAATCTCTGTAATAGTTAGGGTAGTTATGTGTTTTGGCATTTGAAACGCGAAGAAATTTTATGTGCAAACAAATTCTTTCATGCCTTTACTGATTTTTAAAGTTAAGTTATTCACAAACTAGTGATTCACACTAATTTCAAATAATTCAAAATTTAAACTATTCAAATTTGAAAACTATGGGCACTAACAGAAAGTTTGTAATTTTTTGTACCTAAAGCAAAAATATTCACAAAGAAACTCTAAATACACAAAAAAACAACTCAAAATAAATAAAGCAAAAAAAATAAAGCAAAAAAATAAATAAATAAAAAGCCCGCCTACTGGGCCAGAGCGGCGTGGATACGACTAGTAACCAACCTGTTGTTGGGCCAGGACACAGGCCCGCAAAGGCCCAGTAGGCCAACAGGGCAGCACAGATCATGTAGGCCCAGTAGGCATGCTTTGGAGAGGAGCTCAAGAGAGCTACCGCACGGGGGGTTATAAACTAGTGCGGACGCCCTTCGGCTAGCGAGCTGGGACTAAACTTGCCGCACCGCACCTGCGCCAGTGCACCCCCTTTAGTACCGGGTCGTGGCACCAACCGACACTAAAGGGGGGCCTTTAGTACCGGTTGGAGCCACCACCCGGTACTAAAGGGGGTGCGCTTCCCACCGCTTGGCCTGGCCAAAATAGGCCTTTAGTACCAGTTGGAGGCTCCAACCGGTACTAAAGGTCCATCCTATATAACTAAACACTTCAAAAATTTCTGTTTCTCATCTGCTTCTTCTCCTCTGCCCCGTCGCCCGCCGCGCGCCCCCGTCTCCATATCCCCTCTCGTCGCCGCCCCCGTCACCGCCCCGTCCCCGTCGTCGCCGCCCCGTCGTCCCCGTCAACATCATCGTCGCCCCGTCGTCCTCGTCCCCGTCATCACCGCCGCCCCGTCCCGGCCCGTCCCGCGTCGTCCCCATCCCTGTCGTCGTCGCCCTGTCCCCGTCGTCGCCGCCCCGTCCACGTCCCTGTCGTCGCCGCCCCGTCCCTGTCCCCGTCGTCGCCATCCCCGTCGTCGCCGCCTGTCGCCGTCCCTGTCGCGCACCGCCCCCCGTGGCCTCTCGCCTCGCCGGTGAGCACACCACACAAACACACACACACACATACATTTTTTTGTTTTTTAGTTATAGAAATAGTTATAAAAAAGTTAGAAATTTTTCTTTTTTTAGTTATAGAAATAGTTAGTTATATAGCATATTGTTAGAAATGTTATAATTGTTAGAAATTTTTCTGTTTTTTAGTTATAGAAGTAGTTATAAAAAAGTTACAATTGTTAGAAATTTTTCTGTTTTTTAGTTATAGAAATAGTTAGAAAAAAGTTAGAAATTTTTCTTTTTTTAGTTATAGAAATATTAGAAATGTTATACAAATGTTAGTTATATATATAAATGTTATAATTTTTTTTTCTGTTTTTTAGTTATAGAAATATTAGAAATGTTATAGAAATGTTAGTTATATAGCATTGTTAGAAATGTTATAGAAATGTTAGTTATATAGCATTGTTAGAAATGTTATAGAAATATTAGTTATATAGAAATGTTAGTTATCAAAATCCAATCATTAAAAAAATGTTACTTTTTGCGGGCATATAGCTAGTATTTGTTCTCGACGATGCCCGGCCCGCATCCTCGCCGTCGACCCGTCCACGACGACGTCCGGCTGACCCATGTCCGGGACTGGGCTCCGTCGGGCTGGCACTGGGAGGTGCTGCCTGGAGGGGCGCGCCGCTTGATGAGGAACCCGGCCCCGGGTCCCGTCGTCGACCCGTATCTCGTTTGGTGGCGTTCGCGTGGGCCAGTTTCGGTGCGGAGGGAGCCGGCCCCGCCAGAGGTGGTACGTCGCCGTGTCAGGGAGGAGGACGAACACGTCCATCGCTACATGGTTGCGTTAGAGGGCGGCAGGTTCTCCAATACCTGGCAGTTTCTTCAGGGATCTCACTTCAGCTATGATCCTGTGAGGGTTCCTTCTCTTTGGGTGTCCACCGCCCGCGCCGCAGGAACCATGAGTGTCCTAGATTCTTCTGTAGTATTCGATCTTTATTAGCTACCTAGCCAGGATGTATTTGATATATAATATTCGAGACGATGTATTCGAGACGATGTATTCGAGATTATATCTATTATTTGAGACCATGTATTCGAGATTATATCTATTATTCGAGACGATGTAATTTGAATACTAAATTGTTTTATATTTCTTTTGGATTAGTTAAATAAAAGCTATGGCGGACAATACCGGCAGAGAGGGAGAACAGGCCCTGTTCGATATGATACGCCATCCTCGCAGGCCAGATGATGATCAGAATGAAGAAGATTATGACGGCTCCGAATTTCTAAACAACACCGGGGAGGGTGATATGATATTCGATTGCGACGACCGAATTGATGAAGTCATGAACTATGATTATGATGATGATGAAGAAAATGTTGATCTTGAAACAACAAAGACCGGCGAGCTCTGTTGGAAAAGGCAGTGCCTAGGAGGCGCTTAGGCACGCCTAGGCGCAAGGCAATGGCCAAATGCCTAGACTAGGGCATAAATGGAGGTCTAGGCAGGGCAAGCAAGGAATTGCCTACCCAAGCAAGAAATCATGCCACATGCTGCACTGATATGCCAACCGAGTTATATTCCAATGGCAGTAGATGGTAATTAACTTATTTATATGCCCTAAACTAATATAAACACCCATATAATAATCACAAATACACAACGAGTAAAAACTATATTACCGCCTAGGCCGCGCCTAGGGTGCTTAGGCACCGCCTAGGCACTAGGCGAAGGCCAACCGCCTCGCTTACGCCTACCACTTTTTCCAACCTTGCCGGCGAGGTATATATATTTATATAAGCAGGCATCTGGTGATCATCACATGTTTTAAATGACTTGAAGATATATTAATGAATCGATCTTTCTTCTTTCAGCCATCCGGATCGAGCAAATCTTCAGGCAACAGGACAAAACGAGGCCTGAACAAAAAGTTGAAGGAGGGCATAAAGTACAATATCGAGGCAATCAGACCTAATGGCGAACCATTAGCGCCTAAGAAGATTGCGGACAAGTTCGTTTGTCGGTGCGGAGTTCTTGTGAAGGACCAACTCCCGATCTCCCTTCAAGAATGGAGAGAGCCAGCAAAGCCACGTCCAGATGTTACTTTTGTCGACAACAGACAAAAAGGTCTGCTTTGGGATACTCTCATGGAACATTTCACCCTACCAGATCATTTCACAGAAGCAGATGTGCAGAAAGTAGCGTGGGTGGAGGCACGCTACTGCTATTCGTTAGCTGTAGCGCCTTATCAGTAGCGCACAACCCCGCGCTACTGATAGGTCTAAAACCCGCGCTGTTGCTAGCCTTTTCCCTAGTAGTGGGAGGATGCAGGAGTCACTCCGGTTACTAGGAGCTGGCCCCCCAGGTGCAAGACTTGGTTCTATGCGCATGGGGGGAGTTGGACCCGAAGACAGGCAAAGTTTCAACGAAGGCATGTCTGAACGGAGCCGACGATGCGATACTTGTTGCAATAGAAGAGGCTCGATCGAGGGTGTTCCAGCCCAACAGAGAGAACGACGAGCTTACGCGTGCCCTGGGAAATCCTGAACACCCGGGAAGAACACGAGGCAAGGGCGCTATTCCGTGGTATGAGGGGTTTTCGGACTGGAACGCCGACTACAGAACCCGTGCGAGAAGGAAGATTGCGGAGGAGAAGAAGAGGAAGATGGAGGAGGAGTAGAGAAAGCTAGACTATGAACGCCTTCAAGGCCTAGAATCAGCGCACGCGGACTTGGCAGTCAAATTCCAGCGGCAGTAGGAGCAGATCGACTCACTTAGCCAGCAAAGGGGGTCTCAGCAGCTGCAGCAGCTAGCGGATGATCCAGCATTGGATAGCACCGCCCCATCCATGCCGAGAAGCAGCGTGGGTTCCGCCCCGGGCGACGCAATGCTGGATAGGTACCCCGTGGATGACATCATGGAGAACACTAACTGCGAGCTACACTTCAAAATGAAGAACATATCCATGAAGGTGGCAGACGCCGTTGCTTTTACAAATCCCGCCGAGGCAACCTTCCATTGCAACCCGATTCCAGCGGGCTATGCTCATGTCTTGGTTGATGAGGTGGTGGGCCCATATTTGGGGCTACAGCTTGACATTCCTGGAGGTGACGACGAGCACACATTGAGAGAGGCCATACATCGTGTCATCCTACGGAGAAAGGATTGCATCATCTTTCGAAGGCCACCAACACCGCGTCACCCGACTCCTCGTCGAAGTCCGCCACCGAGTCAGCAGACTCCCGCTCCTCCAAGTCCACCAACACGTGAGGCCACTCCTCCTCCTCCAAGTCCGGCAAAGTGTCAGGACACTCCTCCTCCAAGTCCGACACAGCGTCAGACGTCCACTCCTCCTCCAAGTTTGGCACAACTTCAGGCCACTCCTCCTCCAAGTCCGGCACAGCTTCAGGTCACTCCTCCTCGTCCAACTCAGCCACGTCAGCCGTCTCTGCCGCTTAAGCAATCGCAGAAGAGACACCCCGCAGCTATGGTGCGTGGCGGTACGAGTCAAGGTAGTACAGGAAGTACAGGCGGAGGCAAGCGATATAAATATGGTCCAAGCCTCACGCCTCTTCCGCAGAGGCCTTATGACAAGTCTGAGGAGGAAAACGTAGCCATATCGAAGACCGAGGTGGAAGCCCATTTTGCACCGAAACCACCGCCGCCGCCAAGGGAGAAAGTGCCTGAGGAAACGATTGACCACTTCATTCGTATGGCTCAACGACCAGCTCCTAAGACTGTTGACACAGACTATGAGCGCCACATCAGGAAGTTAAATCGAGCACGTCTATAGAGCGAGGCGAGCTCGAGCTCGAGCAAACAACAAGCAGCTGTCAAAAAATGCGGGAAAACCATTCCCCAGCTGGGAGAACAGGTGGCGCAATCGATCCCCTCGCTTGTTGTGCCAACAACACGTGAGAGTACGCGCGCCCAATATTATTGTGGGCAAAAAGTTTACGTTCCCAAGGTGGGCAATGTGGTAATAACCAAGGAGCATATAATGCAGGCTGAAATTCTCAATATCACTGTTGGACAACTCCTCGAGATCGAGCCCATGCCTGTGCTTACAGAGGAGGAAATGAAATGGGAATATGTCCGGGGCAAACCTTTGGTCAAGCCAGACGAGGTCAAGAAGCTCCCAACGAGAATGTATGAATTGCATCAATGGTACATGGACATTACCAAGAGTTCCAATCGAGAGTCCCTCATGGTGGAAGTCAAGAAGGATCATTACTACCATCAGAAAGTTGTGGCCGTTGAGTATAATGAACTGTTTCAGTTATACAATCAAGACGCACTCGACAAATCCATCGTCAGTTGCTATTGTCTGTAAGTGATTTCTTTCTGTAATTTAAGTCTCAAGCTAGCTGTAGTGATCCTTTTGATCAATCATTACCTGTAATTATCCTCACTATATTCTTTTCTGTGGTATTATGCAAGATGAAGATGTATGAAATGAAAAAAGGTGGACGCTATGGCATTGGGTTCATTGACCCAAACACCGTTAATGAATACACATGGAAAATAGATGCATATCATGCAAAGCATGTAGAGGACATCATGCTAGAGTTCTTGAAGCGCCTCAAATACAATGAAGATATACTACTTCCTTACAACTCCAGTGAGTCACACTGTCTTGTACTACAAATTCTCTGTTTTTGCCTACTAGCTAGCTACATGTTTTTGCTTACATATGCCTGCTTAGTTAAGACATGCAAACATGTGTGCATGCAGATTTCACTGGATCTTGTGTATCATTAAAGTTGATGCCGGAACAGTTGAAATACTGGACTCACTACTCAAAAAAAATACTGACTATAACAATTTGTTTGGGATAGTCAACAGGTAATTTCAATCATTATTAAACTATATATCTCGGCCTATTTAGTTCGTCATTTCATGATATGAACTATTTAATAACCCCTTTATTCATTTTCTTTGTCGGCGGGCAGGGCTTGAGCAAGGTTCATCAGCGTCACTCCAGGCGAATGGAAAGAAAACTGAAATGGTTTCGACCCAAGGTAAGTAATTAAGTAGTACTAGCTAGCTAGCTAGCTGCCATCTCTTTAATTATCATGCTTGATTAATTATTATCTGATCAAATTCCATTCTCATAAAGGCCCTTCAGCAGGCGCAGGGGATAGATCTGTGTGCATACTGTGTTTGCGAGAACATTCGCATGATGGCGTCCGAAAGGAGCAGATCTCAAAGACAAGAATGGGTACGTTTGTCAGAACACTATTCACAATTTTTACACCATTATCGATATCTAGTCACACAACTAATACACATGCATATTGATCTCCTTCTTAACAGTTCACAGAGGTGCGGGACAAGCTCCTAGAAACGGAGCGCGTACAAGCATTTCAAGAGGAAATAGCGGGATTTTTGCTCGACCAGGTCATAGATCCGAAGGGAGAATACTATTACCCGCTACCGCCCCCATGAACCACTTCCAATTGTCATCGTTCTCCGAAGGCACCAATTAGGCTAATGTCACTGGCTCCGAACGCAACATTGTAGGAGAAATTGTATATAGCTAGCTAATTGTATATATATATATATACATGTGTGTATGTCTGAATTAATTAATATGGTGGTTTGTGGAGACATTTGATGATATATATATGATTGGTTCTACTAGAAATTCTATTTATATATATATATATATATGCATAACGTGTACAATGTGTAGTATCGTAAAATACCAGCAAACGAAAAAGAATTAAATGGAAAACACAAAATTAAATGAAAAAGAAAT
>NC_041388.1:346169-367151 GCF_002162155.2 Triticum dicoccoides | reverse complement strand
GCTGGCTCGTGCCACGTGGTTGGCCTTTAGCACCGGTACTAAAGGGGGGGCCTTTAGTGACCACACTTTAGTGCCGGTTACAGAACCGGCACTAAAGGGCTTTACGAACCGGTGCTATTGCCCGGTTCTGCACTAGTGTTATAAGATGATCTCTCACTAAATTTCAAGGTACAAGTGTTCTCCCAGAGTATGCACCGTTGCTACGGTTCATCGTGCCGAGACACCACGTGATGATCAGGTGTGATAAGCTCTACGTACACATACAACGGGTGCAAGCCAGTTTTCACACGCAGAATACTCGGGTTAAACTTGACGAGCCTAGCATATGCAGATATGGCCTCGGAACACAAAGACCGAAAGGTCGAACGTGAATCATATAGTAGATATGATCAACATAGTGATGTTCACCATTGAAAACTACTCCATCTCATGTGATGATCGGACATGGTTTAGTTGATTTGGATCACGTGATCACTTAGATGATTAGAGGGATGTCTATCTGAGTGGGAGTTCTTAAGTAATATGATTAATTGAACTTTAATTTATCATGAACTTAGTACCTGGTAGTATTTTGCATGTCTATGTTGTTGTAGATCAATGGCCCGTGCTACTGTTCCTTTGAATTTTAATGCGTTCCTAGAGAAAGCTAAGTTGAAAGATGATGGTAGCAACTACACGGACTGGGTCCGTAACTTGAGGATTATCCTCATTGCTGCACAGAAGAATTACGTCCTGGAAGCACTGCTAGGTGCAAGACCCACTGCAGGAGCAACACGGACGTTATGAACACCTCGCAGAGCAAAGCCGATGACTACTCGATAGTTCAGTGTGCCATGCTTTACGACTTAGAACCGGGACTTCAACGATGTTTTGAACGTCATGGAGCATATGAGATGTTCCAGGAGTTGAAGTTAATATTTCAAGAAAATGCCCGGATTGAGAGATATGAAGTCTCCCATAAGTTCTATAGCTGCAAAATGGAGGAGAATAGTTCTCTCAGTGAACTTATACTCAAAAATGTCTGGGTACCACAATCACTTGACTCAACTGGGAGTTAATCTTTCGGTTGATAGTGTCATTGACAGAGTTCTTCAATCACTACCACCAATCTACAAAATCTTCATGATGAACTATAATATGCAAGGGATGGATAAGACAATTCCCGAGCTCTACGCAATGCTAAAGGCTGCGGAGGTAGAAATTAAAAAGGAGCATCAAGTGTTGATGGTCAACAATACCACTAGTTTCAAGAAAAAGGGCAAAGGGAAGAAGGGGAACTTCAAGAAGAACGGCAAGCAAGTTGCTGCTCAAGTGAAGAAGCCCAAGTCTGGACCTAAGCTTGAGACTGAGTGCTTCTACTACAAAGGGACTGGTCACTGGAAGCGGAACTACCCCAAGTATTTGGCGGATAAGAAGGATGGCAAAGTGAAAGGTATATTTGATATACATGTTATTGATGTGTACCTTACTAATGCTCGTAGTAGCACCTGGGTATTGATATTGGTTCTGTTGCTCACATTTGCAACTCGAAATAGGGGCTAAGGATTAAGCAAAGATTGGCTAATAAGGACGAGGTGACGATGTGCATGGGAAATGGTTCCAAAGTCGATCTGATCGCCGTCGCCACGCTACCACTACATCTACCTTCGGGATTAGTTTTAGACCTGAATAATTGTTATTCGATGCCAGTGTTAAGCATGAACATTATATCTGGATCTTGTTTGATGCGAGACGGTTATTCATTTAAATCAGAGAATAATGGTTGTTCTATTTATATGAGTAATATCTTTTATGGTGATGCACCCTTGATGAGTGGTCTATTTTTGTTGAATCTTGAGAGTAATGACACACATATTCATAGTATTGAAGCCAAAAGATATAAGTTTAATAATGATAGTGCAACTTATTTGTGGCACTACCATTTAGGTCATATTGATGTAAAGCGCATGAAGAAACTCCATGCTGATGGACTTTTGAAATCACTTGATTATGAATCAGTTGATGCTTGCGAACCATGCCTCATGGGCAAGATGACTAAGACTCCGTTCTCCGGAACTATGGAGCGAGCAACAGAATTATTGGAAATAATACATACTGATGTATACGGTCTGATGAGTGTTGAGGCTCACGGTGGGTATCGTTATTTTCTGACCTTCACAGATGATTTGAGGAGATATAGGTATATCTACTTGATGAAACATAAGTCTGAAACATTTGAAAAGTTCAAAAAATTTCAGAGTGAAGTGGAAAATCATCATAACAAGAAAATAAAGTTTCTACGATCTGATCATGGAGGTGAATATTTGAGTTACGAGTTTGGTCTTCATTTGAAACAATGTGGAATAGTTTCGCAACTTATGCCACCCGGAACACCACAACGTAATGGTGTGTCTGAACGTCGTAACCGCACTTTATTAGATATGGTGCGATCTATGATGTCTCTTACTGATTTACCGCTATCATTTTGGGGTTATGCTTTAGAGACGGCTGCATTCACGTTAAATAGGGCACCATCTAAATCCATTTAGACGACACCATATGAACTGTGGTTTGGCAAGATACCCAAGTTGTCCTTTCTTAAAGTTTGGGGTTGTGATGCTTATGTGAAAAAACTTCAACCTGATATGCTCGAACCCAAATCGGAGAAATGTGTTTTCATAGGATACCCAAAGGAGACTGTTGGGTATACCTTCTATCACAGGTCTGAAGGCAAGATACTTGTTGCTAAAAATGGATCCTTTCTAGAGGAGTTTCTCTCGAAATAAGTGCGTGGGAGGAAAGTAGAACTTGATGAGGTAATTGTACCTGCTCCCTTATTGGAAAGTAGTACATCACAGAAATCTGTTCCAGTGATTCCTACACCAATTAGTGAGGAAGCTTATGATAATGATCATGAAACATCTTATCAAGTTACCATCGAACCTCGTAGGTCACCCAGAGTAAGATCCGCACCAGAGTGGTACGGTAATCCTATTCTGGAGGTCATGTTACTTGACCATGACGAACCTACAAACTATGAGGAAGCGATGATGAGCCCAGATTCCGCAAAATGGCTTGAGGCCATGAAATCTGAGATGTGATCCATGTATGAGAACAAAGTGTGGACTTTGGTTGACTTGCCCGATGATCGGCAAGCCATAGAGAATAAATGGATCTTCGAAAAGAAGACTGACGCTGACGGTAATGTTACTGTCTACAAAGCTCGACTTGTTGCGAAAGGTTTTTGGCAAGTTCAAGGAGTTGACTACGATGAGACCTTCTCACCCGTAGCAATGCTTAAGTCCGTCTGAATCATGTTAGCAATTGCCGCATTTTATGATTACGAAATTTGGCAAATGGATGTAAAAACTGCATTCCTTAATGGATATCTTAAAGAAGAGTTGTATATGATGCAACCAGAAGGTTTTGTCGATCCAAAAGGTGCTAACAAAGTGTGCAAGATCCAGTGATCCATTTATGGACTGGTGCAAGCCTCTCGGAGTTGGAATATATGCTTTGATAGTGTGATCAAAGCATATGGTTTTATATAGACTTTTGGAGAAGCCTATATTTACAAGAAAGTGAGTGGGAGCTCTATAGCATTTCTGATATTATATGTGGATGACATATTGTTGATCCGAAATGATACGGAATTTCTGGATAGCATAAAAGGATACTTGAATAAGAATTTTTCAATGAAAGACCTCCGCGAAGCTGCTTATATATTGGGCATCAAGATCTATAGAGATAGATCAAGACGCTTAATTGGACTTTCACAAAGCACATACCTTGATAAAGTTTTGAAGAAGTTCAAAATGGTTCAAGCAAAGAAAGGGTTCTTGCCTATGTTACAAGGTGTGAAGTTGAGTCAGTCTCAATGCCCGACTAGTGCAGAAGATAGAGAGAAAATGGAAGTCATTCCCTATGCTTCAGCCATAGGTTCTATCATGTATGCAATGCTGTGCAGACCTGATGTGTGCCTTGCTATTACTTTAGCAGGGAGGTACCAAAGTAATCCAGGAGTGGACCACTGGACAGCGGTCAAGAACATCCTGAAATACCTGAAGAGGACTAGGGATATGTTTCTCGTTTATGGAGGTGACAAAGAGCTTGTCGTAAATGGTTATGTTGATGCAAGCTTTGACACTAATCCGGATGACTCTAAATCACAAACCGGATACGTATTTATATTGAACGGTGGAGCTGTGAGTTGGTGCAGTTCTAAGCAAAGCATCGTGGCGGGATCTATGTGTGAAGCAGAGTACATAGCTGCTTTGGAAGCAGCGAATGAAGGAGTCTGGATGAAGGAGTTCATATCCGATCTAGGTGTCATACCTAGTGCATCGGGTCCAATGAAAATCTTTTGTCACAATACTAGAGCAATTGCCTTGGTGAAGGAATCCGGATTTCACAAGAGAACCAAACACATCAAGAGACGCTTCAATTCCATCCGCGATCAAGTCAAGAAGGGAGACATAGAAATTTGCAAGATACATACGGATCTAAATATTGCAAACCCGTTGACTAAGCCTCTCTCATGAGCAAAACATGATCAACACCAAGACTCCATGGGTGTTAGAATCATTACTATGTAATCCAGATTATTGACTCTAGTGTAAGTGGGAGACTGAAGGAAACATGCCCTAGAGGCAATAATAAAGTTGTTATTTATATTTCCTTATATCATGAAAAATGTTTATTATTCATGCTAGAATTGTATTAGCCGGAAACTTAGTATATGTGTGAATACATAGACAAACAGAGTGTCCCTAGTATGCCTCTACTTGACTAACTCATTAATCAAAGATGGTTAAGTTTCCTAGACATAGACATGAGTTGTCATTTGATGAACGGGATCACATCATTAGAGAATGATGTGTTGGACAAGGCCCATCCGTTAGCTTAGCACTATGATCATTTAGTTGATTGCTATTTGCTTTCTACATGACTTATACATGTTCCTATGACTATGAGATTATGCAACTCCCGAATACAGAAGGAACACTTAGTGTGCTATCAAACGTCACAACGTAACTGGGTGATTATAAAGATGCTCTACAGGTGTCTCCTATGGTGTTTGTTGAGTTGGCATAGATCGAGATTAGGATTTGTCACTCCGAATTTCGGAGAGGTATCTCTGGGCTCTCGGTAATGCACATCACTATAAGCCTTACAAGCAATGTGACTAATGAGTTATTTGCGGGATGATGCATGTCACATCCCTAGTCTGGTATGACTTAGGCTAGCTAGCTATTTGTGCATCATATTTAAATTTCATTTAAATTTGAAATGAGGATTGGTGGAACCCTCAGAATCATTTTTTAAAAAAAATGACCCAAATAAAAATTGCTCCAAAGGGTCCAAGAAAATGCTCATGATGCCCTCTAAAAATATTGGACAGAGATAAAAATCAAAACAATATTTTTAGGAGCTCATGGATATTTATTTTGGCCATTTGGATCAATTCGATAAATATTTGCATTGGAAATATATTTCTATATATATGAAATATGGTCCAAAAATTATGCCAATTATAAAAGAGCTCTGGAATAATATATCTAGCTCCTGCAAAAATTGGCATAAGGAAATTAAATGATTTAATATATTTATTAAATCAAAACAAATGTCAGAAAAATTAGAAAACAAAAATAAAAGAAGGAGGGGCTTACCTGGGCCTCCTCTCCCCTGCGCAGCCCAGCAGCAGTAGGCCGGCCCAGCCAGGAGGTGGCCCAGCCCACCTGGCCCCCCCCTCCTCTGTCGTCTTCCTTCCCGACAGGGGAACGGAGTGTGGCCGGCGCGCGCGCGCGCCACCGCGCCACGCCTCCTCCCTCCCTGCCTGCCTGCCCTCCCCTCGCCGCTCTGGATGGACCGCACGTCGCCACGCAGCCGCCCCGGTCTTTTTCCCCTCCCTCTCGCTCTCCCTCCTCCCTGGTTCTCTCTTCCCCGAGCGCACCCGAGCGCAGCCGCCGCCATCGCTCGCCGTTGCCATAGCCACCGCCTCCCCCTCGCCTCCCCGTCGTCCCCAGGAGCTCCGCCTCGTCGCCAGCTACCTCCTCGCCGAGCCACGCAAGCCGGAGTGCCCCGTGGAGCCGTCGCCGTCGCCAAATTCGACTCCGGCCGCCGTGGATCCTCGCCGGCGATTCGGGAGCTACCGGGCATCCCCGACCTCGCCCTCACGCTCGCTGGTTCCGCGGTGAGCCCCCGCACCGAACCCCCTCCTCCCCGTGTCCGTTTGCGCCGTCTAGGCCTTAGCTCCGCCATGGCCGAAGCTCGCCTCCGCTCGAGCTTGTCGCCGGCGTTGCTCTGGCAACCTTTTGGCCACGCCAGTGCACCTAGCACTCTCGCCGCACCTCGTAGTGCCCCGCTAGCGCTTTAGTTCGTGCGTTTGCACGCTGCAGCCGCGCCCCCGAACACAGCCGAACTCCGGCGGCCGCCCCGAGCTTCGCTCCGGCGAGCTCCGGTGCCCCCGCAGCCCCCCAACCAGCTCCCCTGGTTGCGGACGAAGACGGGCTACGCCCCGGTGGTCTTCGCGCGATCAAACGCCGTCTGTAACGCAAGTCCGGCGAGTCGCCACCGCGCTAATGGTCGCCGCCGGCCAGAACTCCGGCGGGCTGACGTGGCTTAGCTAATTAGTCACTAATCCCCCACCTACTGACGCTGACCAGTGGGCCCAGGGTTTAGTCAAAGCTAGTCAGCCCGGGTTTGACTCGGGGTTAACCCCAGTGTGACTGACATGTGGGACCCACACGTCAGGTTTGACCCTGGACAGCCGCGTTGACCCGCTGACGTCGTGCTGACGTCATGCTGGCGCGGTATATAAATTCTGGATTTAATTAAATCAGGAAAAATCCAGAAAATGATTTAAACTTCAAAAATTCATAGAAACTCAACCGTAGCTCAGATTGAAATAATTTATATATGAAAAATTATCAGAAAAATGCAATCTTTCCATCTGTACTAGTTTCATGCATGAAAAACCAACTTATACATGCTGAATATGGGAAAACACATTAGGGCATATATAAGAGACTTAATTTAGAAATGCATTTGAACCTTTGGTTCAAAAGGACTTCAAACCAAATGTTTACTAGATGCATTAGCTCAAACAGCATCACATCTACATGCCATGTTCATGCATCATATTGTTGCATATGATTGTGTTTTGATTGCCGGCACCGTTCCTTCTCGATAGGTCCTGCTCCGGAGACGTTCCAGAGTACCTGTCTGTGAAGCAGTGCCTTCCTTGTTGATTTACCAGGCAAGCAAACCCCCTTGTTCATTTCGATAAAACCCTACTCTCTCGCTCCTGCTCTCAGTTATTGCATTAGGACAACAACGATTCATCTGCTACTTTGTGCTGCGGTAGTTGAACCCATTCCTCTGCATGACCTGTCATTGCCACAGTAAATAGTTGAAACCCACTAGCATGTGTAGGAGTTGATTGAAGCCATTGTTGTGTTCCTACCATGCTATGCCTGCTATTGCTTAGAGTTGTGTCAGGTCTGATTCATTGGGAATGAATTGGAGTGTCACGATATGTACTGATGCTGAGAGTGAAGTGTGTGAACACGATTTGGTAAAGGTAGCGGTGAGAGGCCATGTAGGAGTACATGGTGGGTTGTCTCACTGGAACCGTCCTTAAGCCCTGAGTTCTGTGTATGTTGTCCAATGACTCGATACTACCACACATTGGGCTCCGGGCGCTCCAAGCCCTCTCGACTTATTAACCAACTTGATCTCTGTCCAGGAGTCGCAACTAGTTTCTGGTGTTTGTAGGTAGTGCTATTTTTCTACCAAGTGGCACCCGGCAGGGTGGGCTTGGGACAGACTAGGCACACGTGGCCTGGTGTACCGAGTGGCACCCGGATGGTGGGCTCGGGAACCCTGTACACATCGTTTGGGGCCGTAAGCGACACCCCGGCCGGATCTCCTTGCGGATGGAACCCGAATAGGCGATAAACCTGGACTAGAGTCTTGTGTGGTTAGTCAGGTCGTGGCCGACACCCTCGCCAGGCTTCCGCTTGAAGGTTGCCGAGATACATGACGTGTACATGGCGGTAAGTGGCGAGAGCGTGTGTGAAGAAGTACACCCCTGCAGGGTTAACATGATCTATTCGAATAGTCGGGTCCGCGGTTATGGACTTCTTGGATGCTTACATGGTACATAGACAACTTAAAGTGGATACTCTAAAATGCTCAAGACAAGTGTGAGTGCTATGGATGGCCTTCTCGTAGGGAGACGGGGATGAATCCATAGTAGTGTATTGTGTGGTGATTAGTGGACTCGTGTACGTTGTTTCACCTCAAGAGTTTCTGGTAGTCGTAGAATAGGATAGCCACAGAGTCAAAGCTGGCTTGCTGCAACTAAACCCCACATTACCCTCTTGATACAAATGCATGTACGATAGGATCTGATGTAAGTCTTGCTGAGTACCTTTGTACTCATGTTGCTTTATTTATGTTTTTGCAGCGGAGACTTCGGTCTTACTAGTGTTCCCGTGGACTTCGACTAGTAGCTAGTACCTCAGCTACGATCTTGATCGGATGTTGTAGATAGTCAGGCTCTTCAGCCTTTTTCTTTTGTAGATGTCTGTACCCAGACATGTAATGCTTCCGCTTGTTGCTTGTATGCTCTGTATGATGGGTCTTGTGACCCCTGTTTGCAATATATGCTATGACGGCTCTTCTGAGCCTTTATCTATATGAGTTGATGAGTTATGCTGTGATGCCATGTTGTACAGCACATACTTGCATGTTATGCGTACGTGTAATGTGTATTGCTATGTGTGGGATCTGACTATCTAGTTGTTTATTCTTAGTAGCCTCTCTTACCGGGAAATGTCTCCTAGTGCTTCCACTGAGCCCTGGTAGCTTGCTACTGCTCCGGAACACTTAGGCAGGCCGGCATGTGTCCTTCTCGATCCTGTGTCTGTCCCTTCGGGGAAATGTCACGCGATGAATACCGGAGTCCTGCTAGCCCGCTACAGCCCGGTTCACCGGAGTCCTGTTAGCCTAGTGCTACAGCCTGGATTCACTCGCTGATGACCGACACGTTCGATGCTGGGTCATGGATGCCTGTCCCTGTAAGTGAGTGCCACTTTGGGTTTACGACTAGCCATGTCAGCCCGGGCTCTTTATCATATGGATGCTAGCGACACCATCATATACGTGTGCCAAAATGCGCAAACGGTCCCGGGCAAAGGTAAGGCGACACCGTGGGGATACCGTGCGTGAGGCCGCAAAGCGATATGAGGTGTTACATGCTAGATCGATGTGGCATCGAGTCGGGGTCCTGACAGCTTTGGTATCAGAGCCTGATTGCCTGTAGGATTACCAAGCCATACTGGTCGAAGTTGAGTCTAGAAATTCTTTAGTTATATAAGGGAATTGATTGTGGGATGGAACGTAAGGCTCTTTTTACTCCTTTGCCTCATGGCCTTCTGATCTGAGTCATCCTATCTTTCCGACGGGGTTAAGGAACTAGGCTTCTCCTCCGTCTATCAGGATCACGTGTTACTACTCCGTAGTTCCATAGGATTGGTTGATCAGAGTCATACCCCAGTTTCGAGTACTTCCGGTGTAGTCTGGTTAGTACTATCTCAGAACCTTGAGTGATGATGATAAGTATGTTACTACCCCATTTTTAGTAGGATGTCTCATTCTGAGCATTTTACTGCCGTTATGCTGCCGGATTTTCCTTAGGAGTTCGAGTGATACTAATTCCTTGTCCTACATTCTACAGTCCTTAGTTGTTGCTGATTCCGTCCTTGATTCGTTTCTCAGGATGTCATCAGCCAAGCGAAGTTCCGTTGCTCGTAACCAGAATCACGGAGATGGTAGGGATGAGGATCCTCCCGACCAGCCTTCGTTGACAGAGTTCATGCTAGAGATGGAAAGGAACAAGCGTGAGTCCAACCACTTGTTGGCACGTATCGAGGAGAACACCGCACATCAGTTCAAAGGGTCTGCTACCATTCATGATTTCATTCGCTTGCACCCACCTACCTTTCATCATTCCATCGAGCCACTCGATGCAGATGACTGGCTCCGTAGCATCACCCATAAGCTGCGTTCCACGAACGTAGCTGAAGATGACAAGGTCACTTATGCCACATACCACCTGGAAGGTCCTGCTAGTCTTTGGTGGCAGAACTATGAGGCTATGCTTCCAGCTGGCCAGATTCCTACCTGGAAGGATTTCACTGAGGCTTTTCGCGAGCATCACATTCCCCAAGCCCTCCTTGATCGCAAGAGAGAAGAGTTCTGTAGTTTCACCCAGAGTAAGATGGCTGTTGATTCTTATAGCAGAGAGTTCGAGAACCTCGCTCGTTATGCCACAGAAGAAGTGTCCACGGATGCTAAGAAGCAGGCTAGGTTCCGGAAGGGTCTCAACCCCAAGTTGCGTCGTGATCTCCACCTGCATCATTGTGATACATTCCAAGCCCTTGTGAACAAGGCCATCAATGCAGAGACAGCTCAACTCACTTACGAGGAGTCTCGTAAGCACACCCGTGATTTGGGATCTTCCTCCGGTTCTAGTTCCCAGAAACGCCGGATTTGGGTTCCAAACTCCGCTCTTCCTTCCGGTTATACACCGAGGTCATCTCATGTGGTGCCTCCTCCAGCTCAGTCGTATGTTCCACCCAGGCCTACTGGTAGACCGCTTGTTAGTGCGGGTCCCCGTCCAACCTCAGGGACTTGCTTCACATGTGGGAAGCCAGGACACTATGCACGTGATTGCTCTCAGACTAGTTATGCTCCACCCCAGCCCGAGAAGACTGTGGGCTGTATTAAGCCATCACGCAAGATGATCAGTGTTAAGTCAGCCCCCACTGAACGTGGATGTGTGCATCACGTCTCAGCTAAAGACGCTCATGATGATCCGGATGTCGTTCTTGGTACACTCCTTGTCAATTGTCACCCAGCATCAGTTCTATTCGATACTGGAGCATCTCACTCCTTCATTTTTGAAGGCTATGCTCGTTTGCACGACATGTCATTTTGTGATATGCCAACTCCGCTTGAAATCCAAACCCCAGGGTCTAGATGGCAGACCACCAGAATCAGCCATGGTAATGAAATCCTTGTTGATAGACTTGTATTCCTTGCATCACTTGTAGCCCTCAAGTCTTCAGATATTAACATCATCTTGGGTATGGACTGGATGACAGCTCATCATGCCAAGATTGATTGTTACACCAGATCTGTTCAGCTTACACACCCATCTGGCAAGATAGTCACCGTCTCCACTAGAGTTGCAGAGCGTCAGCTCTATTCTCTTAATGCCAGCCCTCTTCCAGACCTTGAAGATATCCCGGTAGTCCGTGACTTTCCGGATGTCTTTCCAGAGGAACTGCCAGGTGTTCCACCTGACAGAGATGTAGAGTTCGTCATAGATCTTATCCCAGGAACAGCTCCAATCTCCCGGAGACCTTACAAGATGGCACCCTTAGAACTAGCCGAGCTTAAGAAACAACTCGATGAGTCCTTGCAAAAGGGTTTCATCCGTCCTAGTTCTTCTCCTTGGGCTTGCCCCGTCCTCTTTGTCAAGAAGAAAGACGGTACGGCCCGGATGGTCGTTGATTATCGTCCTGTTAATTTGGTCACGATCAAGAACAAGTATCCGCTCCCCAGGATCAACGACCTGTATGATCAGCTCGCTGGATCCTCAGTCTTTTCCAAGATGGATTTAAGATTAGGCTACCACCAAATCAAAATCAGAAACGGGGACATTCCCAAGACAGCTTTTGTCACTCGTTATGGCCAGTACGAGTACACCGTCATGTCCTTTGGCCTAACCAACGCCCCAGCCACATTCTCCCGCTTGATGAACTCGATCTTCATGGAGTACCTAGATAAGTTCGTCGTGGTTTACCTCGATGATATTCTTATTTACTCGAAGAACGAGGAAGAGCATGCCGAACATCTTAGACTTGTTTTAGAAAAACTCAGAGAGCACCGCCTTTATGCCAAGTTCTCCAAGTGTGAATTTTGGTTGCCAGAAGTGACCTACCTAGGCCACGTAATCTCTGGTAAGGGCATTGCTGTCAATCCCGAGAGAGTTCAAGCCGTTCTCGATTGGACTCCACCTGAGACCGTAAAACAAGTTAGGAGTTTCCTTGGTCTAGCCAGCTATTGTCGCCGCTTTGTTGAAAACTTCTCCAAAGTAGCCAAACCCCTCACGGAACTTCTCAAGAAAGATAAAAAGTTCGAGTGGTCCCCACAGTGTGAGTACAGTTTTCAGGAACTGAAAAGGCGCCTGACCTCTGCTCCCATACTTGTGCCACCGGATTTCACTAAAGACTTTATTATCTACTGCGACGCCTCACGACAGGGACTAGGTTGCATTCTTATGCAGGATCGTCATGTGATTGCCTATGCATCTCGACAGTTGCATCCACATGAGGAGAATTATCCTACACATGATCTAGAGCTTGCAGCCGTAGTCTATGCACTCAAGACCTGGTGACATTACCTCCTTGGTAAACGTTGCGAGATTTACACCGATCACCAGAGTCTCAAGTATATCTTCACCCAACCGGATCTGAACCTTAGGCAAAGACGTTGGTTGGAGTTGATCACAGATTATGATCTAGGGATTACCTACACCCCAGGCAAAGCCAATGTCATGGCTGATGCTCTAAGCCGTAAATCCTATTGCAACAATCTCATGTTGCAGCAAGGCCAACCATTTCTCTATGAGGAATTCTGTAAGCTTAACCTTCACATTGCTCCTCGCGGATTCCTTTCTACCCTGGTGGCGAAACCTGATCTTGAAGATCGGATTATCGCTGCTCAAAAGCAAGACACAGGAATTTCTCGGATCAAGAGAAACGTTAAGAAGGGAGTTGGTGGATGTTTCTCTATGGATGATCGTGGAGTTGTTTTCTTTGAGAATCGCTTGGTGGTTCCCAAGAATCAACATCTGCGACAATTGATCCTTAAGGAGGCGCATGAATCTCCTCTCACGATTCATCCCGGTAGTACTAAGATGTATCAGGACCTACGCCAGAGGTTCTGGTGGACTAGGATGAAGAGAGAAATCGCTGAGTTCATTGCTAAATGTGACATTTGTCGTCGCGTTAAGGCAGAGCATCAAAGACCTGCCGGCACCCTTCAGCCTTTAGCTATTCCTGAGTGGAAATGGGATAAAGTTGGTATGGACTTCATCACCGGCTTTCCCAGGACCAAGAGAGGGAATAATGCTATCTTCGTAGTCATTGATCGTCTCTCCAAAGTGGCTCACTTCCTTCCTGTTCGGGAAAATATCACTGCTAGTCAGCTTGCTGACTTATATATTTCTCGAATAGTGTCACTTCATGGTGTTCCACTAGAGATCAATTCAGACCGTGGCAGTCTTTTCACTTCTCATTTTTGGGAGAGTTTCCAAACTGCCATGGGAACCCATCTTTCTTTCAGTACCGATTTCCACCCTCAATCAAGTGGTCAGGTGGAACGGGTCAATCAAATTCTCGAAGACATGCTTAGAGCTTGCGTTATCTCCTTCGGTATGGATTAGGAGAAATGTCTTCCTTTCGCCGAGTTTGCCTATAACAATAGCTACCAATCCAGCCTCAAGCAAGCTCCTTTTGAGGTTCTCTATGGACGAAGATGTCGAACACCTTTGAACTGGTCAGAAACCGGTGAAAGACAATTCTTTGGACCGGATATGATCCAGGAGGCAGAAGAGCAAGTTCGCATCATTCGTGAGAATTTGAAAACAGCCCAGTCTCGTTAGAAAAGCCAGTACGATCGTCATCATAAGGATATGACTTATGAAATTGGCGACCAAGCCTACCTTCGGGTTACTCCTTTGAAGGGTACCCATCGTTTCGGTATCAAGGGCAAGTTGGCTCCTCGTTACATTGGTCCTTTTCGTATTCTCGCTAAACGAGGAGGGGTTGCCTACCAATTGGAACTACCTCCACATCTTTCTCGAGTTCATGATGTCTTCCACGTCTCTCAACTCAGGCGTTGCTTCTCGGATCCCATCCGCGGAGTGGACCACGAAACGCTTGATCTCCAAGATAACCTCACATACCGAGAGTACCCGGTTCGCATTCTTGATCAAGCAGAGCGTGTTACTCGACGTCAGAACATCAAGTTTCTCAAAGTTCAGTGGTCTCATCATTCCGAGAGAGAAGCTACCTGGGAGCGAGAAGATCGTCTTCGACTGGAGTACCCCGCTTTCTTTCCGTCGACCCCTGAATCTCGAGACGAGATTCTTTCAAGTGGGGGCGAGTTGTCACATCCCTAGTCTGGTATGACTTAGGCTAGCTAGCTATTTGTGCATCATATTTAAATTTCATTTAAATTTGAAATGAGGATTGGTGGAACCCTCAGAATCATTTTTTTTTAAAAATGACCCAAATAAAAATTGCTCCAAAGGGTCCAAGAAAATGCTCATGATGCCCTCTAAAAATATTGGACAGAGATAAAAATCAAAACAATATTTTTAGGAGCTCATGGATATTTATTTTGGCCATTTGGATCAATTCGATAAATATTTGCATTGGAAATATATTTCTATATATATGAAATATGGTCCAAAAATTATGCCAATTATAAAAGAGCTCTGGAATAATATATCTAGCTCCTGCAAAAATTGGCATAAGGAAATTAAATGATTTAATATATTTATTAAATCAAAACAAATGTCAGAAAAATTAGAAAACAAATATAAAAGAAGGAGGGGCTTACCTGGGCCTCCTCTCCCCTGCGCAGCCCAGCAGCAGCAGGCCGGCCCAGCCAGGAGGTGGCCCAGCCCACCTGGCCCCCCCTCCTCTGTCGTCTTCCTTCCCGACAGGGGAACGGAGTGTGGCCGGCGCGCGCGCGCGCCACCGCGCCACGCCTCCTCCCTCCCTGCCTGCCTGTCCTCCCCTCGCCGCTCTGGATGGACCGCACATCGCCACGCAGCCGCCCCGGTCTTTTTCCCCTCCCTCTCGCTCTCCCTCCTCCCTGGTTCTCTCTTCCCCGAGCGCACCCGAGCGCAGCCGCCGCCATCGCTCGCCGTTGCCATAGCCACCGCCTCCCCCTCGCCTCCCCGTCGTCCCCAGGAGCTCCGCCTCGTCGCCAGCTACCTCCTCGCCGAGCCACGCAAGCCGGAGTGCCCCGTGGAGCCGTCGCCGTCGCCAAATTCGACTCCGGCCGCCGTGGATCCTCGCCGGCGATTCGGGAGCTACCGGGCATCCCCGACCTCGCCCTCGCGCTCGCTGGTTCCGCGGTGAGCCCCCGCACCGAACCCCCTCCTTCCCGTGTCCGTTTGCGCCGTCTAGGCCTTAGCTCCGCCATGGCCGAAGCTCGCCTCCGCTCGAGCTTGTCGCCGGCGTTGCTCCGGCAACCTTTTGGCCACGCCAGTGCACCTAGCACTCTCGCCGCACCTCGTAGTGCCCCGCTAGCGCTTTAGTTCGTGCGTTTGCACGCTGCAGCCGCGCCCCCGAACACAGCCGAACTCCGGCGGCCGCCCCGAGCTTCGCTCCGGCGAGCTCCGGTGCCCCCGCAGCCCCCCAACCAGCTCCCCTGGTTGCGGACGAAGACGGGCTACGCCCCGGTGGTCTTCGCGCGATCAAACGCCGTCTGTAACGCAAGTCCGGCGAGTCGCCACCGCGCTAATGGTCGCCGCCGGCCAGAACTCCGGCGGGCTGACGTGGCTTAGCTAATTAGTCACTAATCCCCCACCTACTGACGCTGACCAGTGGGCCCAGGGTTTAGTCAAAGCTAGTCAGCCCGGGTTTGACTCGGGGTTAACCCCAGTGTCACTGACGTGTGGGACCCACACGTCAGGTTTGACCCTGGACAGCCGCGTTGACCCGCTGACGTCGTGCTGACGTCATGCTGGCGCAGTATATAAATTCTGGATTTAATTAAATCAGGAAAAATCCAGAAAATGATTTAAACTTCAAAAATTCATAGAAACTCAACCGTAGCTCAGATTGAAATAATTTATATATGAAAAATTATCAGAAAAATGCAATCTTTCCATCTGTACTAGTTTCATGCATGAAAAACCAACTTATACATGCTGAATATGGGAAAACACATTAGGGCATATATAAGAGACTTAATTTAGAAATGCATTTGAACCTTTGGTTCAAAAGGACTTCAAACCAAATGTTTACTAGATGCATTAGCTCAAACAGCATCACATCTACATGCCATGTTCATGCATCATATTGTTGCATATGATTGTGTTTTGATTGCCAGCACCGTTCCTTCTCGATAGGTCCTGCTCCGGAGACGTTCCAGAGTACCTGTCTGTGAAGCAGTGCCTTCCTTGTTGATTTACCAGGCAAGCAAACCCCCTTGTTCATTTCGATAAAACCCTACTCTCTCGCTCCTGCTCTCAGTTATTGCATTAGGACAACAACGATTCATCTGCTACTTTGTGCTGCGGTAGTTGAACCCATTCCTCTGCATGACCTGTCATTGCCACAGTAAATAGTTGAAACCCACTAGCATGTGTAGGAGTTGATTGAAGCCATTGTTGTGTTCCTACCATGCTATGCCTGCTATTGCTTAGAGTTGTGTCAGGTCTGATTCATTGGGAATGAATTGGAGTGTCACGATATGTACTGATGCTGAGAGTGAAGTGTGTGAACACGATTTGGTAAAGGTAGCGGTGAGAGGCCATGTAGGAGTACATGGTGGGTTGTCTCACTGGAACCGTCCTTAAGCCCTGAGTTCTGTGTATGTTGTCCAATGACTCGATACTACCACACATTGGGCTCCGGGCGCTCCAAGCCCTCTCGACTTATTAACCAACTTGATCTCTGTCCAGGAGTCGCAACTAGTTTCTGGTGTTTGTAGGTAGTGCTATTTTTCTACCAAGTGGCACCCGGCAGGGTGGGCTTGGGACAGACTAGGCACACGTGGCCCGGTGTACCGAGTGGCACCCGGTTGGTGGGCTCGGGAACCCTGTACACATCGTTTGGGGCCGTGAGCGACACCCCGGCCGGATCTCCTTGCGGATGAAACCCGAATAGGCGATAAACCTGGACTAGAGTCTTGTGTGGTTAGTCAGGTCGTGGCCGACACCCTCGCCAGGCTTCCGCTTGAAGGTTGCCGAGATACATGACGTGTACATGGCGGTAAGTGGCGAGAGCGTGTGTGAAGAAGTACACCCCTGCAGGGTTAACATGATCTATTCGAATAGCCGGGTCCGCGGTTATGGACTTCTTGGATGCTTACATGGTACATAGACAACTTAAAGTGGATACTCTAAAATGCTCAAGACAAGTGTGAGTGCTATGGATGGCCTTCTCGTAGGGAGACGGGGATGAATCCATAGTAGTGTATTGTGTGGTGATTAGTGGACTCGTGTACGTTGTTTCACCTCAAGAGTTTCTGGTAGTCGTAGAATAGGATAGCCACAGAGTCAAAGCTGGCTTGCTGCAACTAAACCCCACATTACCCTCTTGATACAAATGCATGTACGATAGGATCTGATGTAAGTCTTGCTGAGTACCTTTGTACTCATGTTGCTTTATTTATGTTTTTGCAGCGGAGACTTCGGTCTTACTAGTGTTCCCGTGGACTTCGACTAGTAGCTAGTACCTCAGCTACGATCTTGATCGGATGTTGTAGATAGTCAGGCTCTTCAGCCTTTTTCTTTTGTAGATGTCTGTACCCAGACATGTAATGCTTCCGCTTGTTGCTTGTATGCTCTGTATGATGGGTCTTGTGACCCCTGTTTGCAATATATGCTATGACGGCTCTTCTGAGCCTTTATCTATATGAGTTGATGAGTTATGCTGTGATGCCATGTTGTACAGCACATACTTGCATGTTATGCGTACGTGTAATGTGTATTGCTATGTGTGGGATCTGACTATCTAGTTGTTTATTCTTAGTAGCCTCTCTTACCGGGAAATGTCTCCTAGTGCTTCCACTGAGCCCTGGTAGCTTGCTACTGCTCCGGAACACTTAGGCAGGCCGGCATGTGTCCTTCTCGATCCTGTGTCTGTCCCTTCGGGGAAATGTCACGCGATGAATACCGGAGTCCTGCTAGCCCGCTACAGCCCGGTTCACCGGAGTCCTGTTAGCCCAGTGCTACAGCCTGGATTCACTCGCTGATGACCGACACGTTCGATGCTGGGTCATGGATGCCTGTCCCTGTAAGTTAGTGCCACTTTGGGTTTACGACTAGCCATGTCAGCCCGGGCTCTTTATCATATGGATGCTAGCGACACCATCATATACGTGTGCCAAAATGCGCAAACGGTCCCGGGCAAAGGTAAGGCGACACCGTGGGGATACCGTGCGTGAGGCCGCAAAGCGATATGAGGTGTTACATGCTAGATCGATGTGGCATCGAGTCGGGGTCCTGACAATGCATTATAGAACGAGTAAAGAGACTTGCCAGTAACGAGATTGAACTAAGTATGGTGATACCGACGATCGAATCTCGGGCAAGTAACATACCGATGACAAAGGGAACAATGTATGTTGTTATGCGATTTGACCAATAAAGATCTTCGTAGAATATGTAGGAGCCAATATGAGCATCCAAGTTCCGCTATTGGTTATTGACCGAAGATGTGTCTCGGTCATGTCTACATAGTTCTCTAACCCATAGGGTCCGCACGCTTAACATTCGATGACGATTTCTATTATGAGTTATGTGATTTGATGTACCGAAGGTTGCTCGGAGTCCCGGATGAGATCACGGACATGAAGAGGAGTCTCGATATGGTCGAGACATAAAGATTGATATATTGGACCATGTTATTCGGACACAAGAAGTGTTCCGGATGGGTTCGGATAAAACTGGAGTGTCGGAGGGGTTACCGAAACCCCCCGCGGAACTAATGGGCCACCATGCGCCTTATTGGAGAGAGAGGAGGGCAACCAGGGCATGCCGCGCGCCCCCTTGCAATCCGAATTGGACAAGGGAAGGGGGCGCCCCCCTTTCCTTCTCCCTCTCCCCCTCTCCTTTCCTTCCCCCTCTCTCCCTCTTGGTGGAATCCAACTAGGACTTGAAGTCCTAGTAGGACTCCCCTCCTTGGGTGCGCCCCTAGGGCCGGCCAGCCTCCTCCTCCCCTCCTTTATATATGGGGGAGGGGGCACCCCATAGACACACAAGTTGATCTTTTAGCCGTGTGCGGTGTCCCCCTCCACAGAAACACACCTCGGTCATATCGTCGTAGTGCTTAGGCGAAGCCCTACGCCGGTAAATTCATCATCACCATCGCCATGCCGTCATGCTAACGGAACTCTCCCTTGGCCTCAACTGGTTCAAGAGTACGAGGGACGTCATTGAGCTAAACGTGTGCTGAACACAGAGGTGTCGTACGTTCGGTGCTAGGATCGGTCGGATCATGAAGACGTATGACTACATCAACCGCGTTGATTAAACGCTTCCGCTTTCGGTCTACGAGGGTACGTGGACACACTCTCCCTGCTCATTGTTATGCTTCTCCTAGATAGATCTTGCGTGATCATAGGAATTTTTTTGAAATACTACGTTCCCCAACACTATGAGCTCCATACCCCTCCCTCCCAACCCATCACGGGTCCATGGAGTCATGGACCAAAGATTACCTAGTTTATCCTTCCACCTCCGTACTCTAGGTGTAGCAGTGGTGAGAAGGATCAAAGAGGTTGACTAAAGAGGGTGAATAGGAGACTACAATTTTTTAGCTTACCTTCCAGTTCTAAGGATAATGCAAATAACTTAAGTTCTCTAGATATGCATTCTACGGTGAGAACAACCTATATGGCAAGCAAGCTAACACACCAGATAAGCAAGAGCAACAAGCTAGCTAGCAAGCAAAACAAATAAAGGTAGGTGATACGTCTCCAACGTACCTATAATTTTTGATTGTTCCATGCTGTTTTATTATCAATCTTGGATGTTTTATAATCATTTTATAGTCATTTTATATCATTTTTGGTACTAACCTAATTACATAGTGCCAAGTGCCAGTTGTTGTTTTTTGCATGTTTTTTACATCGCAGGAAATCAATATCAGATGGAGTCCAAATGCAACGAAACTTTATGAAGATATTTTTATGGGCCAGAAGGAAGATATTGGGCCCTGGTTGCACCTGGGGGGAGTCCCGAGGAGGGGACAACCCACCAGGGTGCGCCAGGAGGCCCAGGCGCGCCCTGGTGGGTTGTGCCCACGTCGGGTGCCGCCCGGACCGCCTCTTTGCTCTATAAATACCCCAAAAATCCCAGAACCCTAGGGGAGTCCACGAAATATTCATCCAGCTGCCATAGAGTCCAGAACCACCTGATCCAATCTAGACACCATCTCGGATGGGGT
Source organism: Triticum dicoccoides (assembly GCF_002162155.2). Taxonomy (NCBI): domain Eukaryota; kingdom Viridiplantae; phylum Streptophyta; class Magnoliopsida; order Poales; family Poaceae; genus Triticum; species Triticum dicoccoides. The sequence continues at coordinate 346,905 of NC_041388.1, read as the reverse complement.
TCACCACCACCATTGGTGCCTCTCCGATGATGCGTGAGTAGTTGTGACGCCCGGATAATTTAGCTATAGTAATTCCCTGCTAATGATGCCACGTCATCGCGGTTACTGTTGTTAACCTCGCGGTAGTTCAAATCGATTCAAATTCAAATTTGAGTTAAAGGCAAACCACAAAAGTTTTCAAATAATAAAACTAAAATGTTCGGGTTGTGCCAATAATGCGTAGGTAATTATGATGAAGAAACCACAATTTTATAAAATGTACAAATGCTCTAAAATGAGCAGACCAGCAGCTAAAACCAATAATTAAATGCTTTTTATAATATATAAAATATTAAACTAATTTATTTGGGAGCCCAAGTTATTGTAGCATTAGAATAAGTAGTAACACTGTTTTAGGAACTAGTTTAGTATTTTGTAAAACTATAGTAAATAGAGAGTAAAATAAAGCAGTAAAAATGAAATAGATAAAAAGAAAAAGAAAATGCAAGGCATCAAAACAAAATAAAACCCCCCCTTCCCCTGGGCTAGAGGCCCATCTAGTTAACCAGGCTGTCTCAAGTGGCCATGCAGGCCCCTGCCTCCCTCCCTCTCCCCTGTTTCCACCCCGCGTTGTGCCCTGCCGATGCCTGCCACGGCGACGGGCATCACCATGGCGGCCATCCGACGGTCCTCCAGCGCTCGCCTGTGGCTACTTAAGCAGGCGCCCCTCTCCCGTCGCCGAACCCTAGCACCCCCC
>NC_041388.1:339253-345500 GCF_002162155.2 Triticum dicoccoides | reverse complement strand
TTGCACGCCCACGGCCACCCCATCGCGCCCACGGACGACCCCGTCTTCTCTATCCCCGGCATGCTCTGGCCGCGCCCACGTGTCGCCTGCCCGTGGTCACCGTCCCGCATCGCCAGCACCCCGCGGCCTTCCGCCCGCGCTGCTACTCCTGCTAAGCTGCTGCGCCCCTGCTTCAGCCTCCCCGCTGCTCCCTCATGCCACCGCTTCCTGTCGCTCCCTGCGCCGCATGCGCGCAAGCGCTCTCATGCGCCACACCGCGCCACGGCCCCGCGCCCTCGCCCCCCCCCCTCGCACGCGCCTATGGCCGCACGTGGTCGCCGCCGCCCGGCCCCTGTTGCGGCTCTGCTCCGGCCAAACCGATGCACGCTGACATTCACACCCCGGCTTTGTAGCCCGGCACCTCGCCCCGCTCTAGCTCCGGCCTGCCATGCCTCGCGGCTCTCCGCGGCGCCCCGCTGGCCTGGCCCCGCACCTGGGCGGGTTCGGCCTCCGCCCGGGGCAGCGCCCGCATCGTTAACCACCCGCTCCAGTGGCCTAATGGGCTACTGAGCAGTGGGGCCCATCCTCCTGTTTAAAAAAAAGAGAATTAAATAAATAAAAATAATTAATGGTAAAATTAATTAGTGAATTAATTAATTACTTAATTAATTAGTTAAAAAGTTAATTAACAAAATGTTTAATCTGTAATTAGTAAATGAGCCAATGACAAGGGGCCCCACCCCCTGTTGACCAGTCAAACATTGACTGGTCGACTAGGACCCCCTGGCCCACCTGTCAGCCACTGGGTACAGTTCTGTGTACCCTGTGCTGGGTGCGCTTAGCATTTTAGCCATTATTTTCAAATTAATATTAATTTCAGAAAATGTTTAAAACTTTGAAAAATCATAATAAATAATCCGTAACTCGAATGAAAATGTTCTCCACATGAAAGTTCTCAGAACGACGATACGAATCCGAATACGTGGTCCGTTCGTCCACCACATATCCCTAGCATGGAGAACATGCAACTTTCCCCTCCGTTTCATCTGTCCGAAAATGCCAAACTTCGGGAAAACCTTCCCGGATGTTATCCCCCTTCGCCGGTATCATGTAATGCCGCGTTAGAACACGCCTAACACCGCGCATCGTCATGTCATGCTTAGTGCTGCAACTGTATGCTTGTATTTACTATTTCTTCCCCCTCTTCTCTCCTGTAGACCCCGAGACTGCCGTTGATGCCGCTGTGATCGACTACGTCGACGATGACCCCTTCTTGTCTGAGCAACCAGGCAAGCCCCCCCCCCTTTGATCATCCCGATATCGCCCATTCCATTCTCTCATGCTTGCATTAGATTTTGCTACTGTTATTGATTGCTCCTATTCTGATGCATAGCCTACTTTTGTACCTTACCTACTTATCCTAAACTGCTTAGTATAGGTTGGATAGTGATCCATCAGTAACCTCCACCTTGTCCTTATTGCCCCTGCTTCATCATCGTCGACTCGAGCTACATGATCGACCACCAGAGCCCGACACCGCACATCACATCATGCCCCTTTTGTTGCTCGACTCTGCAGAGCTACTATCGAGAGCCGAGGGTGATCCCTCATAACGCACACCTGATGATAATTCTGTAGTGTATCTATTCGGTCGTGGTCATCAAGGGTGATTTCCTCTTTGACCATTCCCGATACGGCTCTGTCGTTCAACACCTCAAGTGTGAACCTCGTGGGTGGTCCCTCTTACGTTCACCTTGATGATTACATTGACTGGAATCCTCCGGGGGTGATTCCTCGGGTTTTCCCCTTGATGTTTGGACACACGGTTACCTTGACATTACTTGAGACCTTTGCGAAAGTCGTGCGGGCCCGGAGAGCACCCGCAAGATGGTTACGAGGCACGGCCGGGAAGTCAGGCAGCCCTCGAGTGGGCTGGGCTTGCCCTTGCCATATTTCCTCGAGACGGGGCGACGGGGTCACATTATCGTGAGTCTCTGCTCGTCTCCGCAAGATAATAATACACTATGGTTGGGTATTTGTTCTGAGTTGGCCTTTGGCCTTTACGCACTAACCACCACGCGAGAATAGTTATGGGCCTCGACGTCGCAGTATCAGCCGAAGCTTTGTCAGACGTCCAGTTCAGCATTGCGGCACGGCTGGGCCGGCACCCCAGAGATAGTGCCTAGGTCCGCCCTGCACGTAACGACCCGGAGTGCTACGGACGATGGGCCCAGACCCCGGAGTGCTTAGGATGTAGACCGATGGGGACCTCTCTGCTGAGCCTAGGTAGGGCTACGACGTGTTGATCTTCCGAGGCCAGGCATTGACCCTAGAAAGGTGTGTCCGGCCAGAGTGATCGAGCGTGTTGGAAAACGTGGTGCACCCCTGCAGGGAAGATCTTTATTCGAATACCGTGTCCACGGTAATGGACGTTCAAACTTATATCTTGATCTCATACAACTAGAAATGGATACTTAAGATATGTGGCTCCGGGATTGCTTTCTCGCAGGGAGTTGAGAAAGGATCTCTGGGCGTTATTGTTACAACATGCTTGTTAATTATAAACTGCTATTCTTTACTCTTCTACATGCTGCAAGATGCTCGGAGTTGCTTGAAGATGCTAGTCTTCGATAGGCTAGGCCTTCCCCCTATTCTGGCATTCTGCAGTTCAGTCCACACATACAGCCCTTCCATTTGATACCAATGCATACTTAGTATAGATCTGATGCTTGTGAGTACTTTGGATGAGTACTCACGGTTGCTTTGCTACCCCTTTTTTCCCTTCCTTCTTCTTTCCGATTGATGCAACCAGATGGTGGATCCCTGGAGCTAGATGCCACCGTTGACGGATACTACTATGTGGAGACCGCTGAAGACCAGGAGTAGTTAGGATGTCCTAGGCAGGAGGCCTTGCCTCTTCGATCGTTCTTGTTTTGTGTTTGTCTTCTTAAGGCAGTCTTGTCTAACTTATGTCTGTACTCAGATATTGCTGCTTCCGCTGACTCTTGTGTATCAAGCTATGTATTCGAGCCCTCGAGGCCCCTGGCTTGTAATATAAAGCTTGTATTATTTCAATTTGTGTCTAGGGTTGTGTTGTGATATCTTCCCGTGAGTCCCTGATCTTGATCGTACGTACACATTTGCGTGTATGATTAGTGTATGGTCGAATCGGGGGCGTCACAAGTTGGTATCAGAGCCGACTACCTGTAGGATCCCCCTTTCCAACTCCTTGGCCAAAGTTGAGTCTAGTCTAAGAAAAACTGTTTTACTAACATGGCTGTGTGGCTTATCGGCCCACGTCGCCATTGGGTGGTATTAGGATCTTTTATTCCTCATCTATACTCTGGGAATCTGATCTCTCTTCTATTCGGGTTAAATGATTTTGCTAACTCTAAGTCTAGGTTCTCGTAAATACTTTCTCCCAGGGAGCCCCTCACTCCCGATGATTGCTTGGTGCACCAGAAGATTCTGAAGATACTCTCCGATGTTTTCTTGAGACCCTTATACCCTTCGTCTTTGCGATCCCTACCACCGATAAATCCTTATGCGTAACTACCTACTTTGTCGTTCATACCTTCATTCCCAGTTACTCTTGTTATTACAAGATGTCCTGAAATACTCTTCGATGTTCCGAGAATCCTTTATGCTTACTGCCTTGCAATTCTTTGCCACATGAATACCCCTGCGGATAATTACCCGCGCTTGCCGAGTATCCGTTCGCCCACAGTTGATCTTTGTTTCACAAAATTCTTTGGAATATTATCCGATCTTCCAAAAATCCTTAGAAACCTATTACTCTTGCTCCTCCATGTCTGCTTGCATTGTGGATGCTTTCCATATGTCTGGCAATATTCAGTAGTATCCTTTGTCATATTTAATTTTGAGCATTTGATTCGATATGTTTGTGAATGTTCACAATCCTCAATCACAATTAGAATTCTTCCCATCGGCTCAGACGTCACCACGGACATGAGCTGGTGTTCGACAAATCAAACCTTGATCGATTGTCGATCTATGTCTATTCAACGTACTTGTCTTTGACCAGAGCCTCTGCTTCTGATCCCCAGATTTAGAAATCATAATTCCTTTGTATTCGAGATTTGAATTGGTCAGTTGTTTCTATAATCTGATACCCTTGCATTCTTTCTCCTTCTGGTTGAGTACCGATGCTCACACCAGATCCTTTGTGGGGTTCTATTTGACAGCGTCCTTCATATGCAATAACCTTGTGAGATTTTCCTTGGATACATAATGCCTTTGGTAAATTGTATCTTCTGCTTCCTCAATCATGCTCTACTCCGAGCTTGAGTTATTTACTCGTGAATTTGGACTCTACAACTTCGACGAAGGCGAGAAGTGAATGGAAGGTTATACATTGATGTAGTGGGAGTCGACCTTGAACCTTTGTGTTCATGCTCATGGACCCGATGTGGAACTTATCATGGAAGCTTCTTGTTATGATAATAATGATCCCCTTGTGATAAGTTCATCTTGTATCTATATTGGTCCTTTGCAACCGTGGTTCCGACCATGATTGATCTCCCTTGATTCCATTTCTCGGACAAGTTAAAGTACTATCTTCTTCAGATCGTTTAACCTGTCCAACCTCTACTTTGATCTACCTTCGAGTATTACCCCTTTGGTATCTCGAGAATATCACGGAACTACATAACTTCTTATGAGTTCTTCATCAACTGTTATTTCTCGCCGATTCAAAATTTTCCATGGGTTCTGAGTTAGTAGACACGTGAGGACACCAATAACTGATTCGAGTCTACACTTTCCTTCCATTGTTATGTTAACCTTTCTTGTAACGTAACATATTTGAGCCAGTGATAATTCGCTGCTTATGTAAATGCCTCGAAATACAACTCTGTTAGTAAGACCTTGTTACTATTGTTGATGACATCCCAGTAGCCGCCGATGGACGAGAACTTTGCCTACTGGTCCGCCTCGCCTTGCGAGCAGGAAAATGGTTCTCTTTGTCCCTCGCCCTTGGTACCGATGTTGTTGACAACATAATTGACAGGCTATCCTCTGACTTGCCTTGCTATCATGACCGTGCAAAATGATTAGCGCCTTCATGCTGTTAACCCACATGGTGGGCCCATAACCCACAGTTCCACAGGATCGAAACCTGACTCTCCTGTACAACCTTGGTTCTGAAATCTTCTTTGCACTTGGCTTCGTATGTATTCGCGAGCCACCTTCCTTGTGATCTGTTCTGGTATCAGATGCAATACTTATTCACAATGCTCTGAGCCCTTTCACACTCTGTTTCAGACATCGAACGGTTGTCTACACGGTTGAAGCTTCTTATAACACCTCCTTACCTTGCTCTCGATGACTTTCTTGAATTTCCACTCGAGAGATGCCTCTATGCCACGTTCACTAGGATAGCCCCCAGTTACCTATCATGTGTCAAGGTCCGTCCTTTCTGAGTCTTTCCCCCTACTACATCCCTTAAATCTCGGGACGAGATTTCTTATAGTGGAGGAGTATTGTGACGCCCGGATAATTTAGCTACAGTAATTCCCTACTAATGATGCCACGTCATCGCGGTTACTGTTGTTAACCTCGCGGTAGTTCAAATCGATTCAAATTCAAATTTGAGTTAAAGGCAAACCACAAAAGTTTTCAAACAATAAAACTAAAATGTTCGGGTTGTGCCAAATAATGCGTAGGTAATTATGGTGAAGAAACCACACTTTTATAAAATGTGTAAATGCTCTAAAATCAGCAGACCAGCAGCTAGAACCAATAATTAAATGCTTTTTATAATATATAAAATATTAAACTATTTATTTGGGAGCCCAAGTTATTGTAGCATTAGAATAAGTAGTAACACTGTTTTAGGAATTAGTTTAGTATTTTGTAAAACTATAGTAAATAGAGAGTAAAATAAAGCAGTAAAAATGAAATAGATAAAAAGAAAAAGAAAAAGAAAATGCAAGGTAGCAAAACAAAATAAAACCCCCCTTCCCCTAGGCTAGAGGCCCATCTAGCTAACCAGGCTGGCTCAAGTGGCCACGCAGGCCCCTACCTCCCTCCCTCTCCCCTGTTCCCACCCCGCGTTGTGCCCTGCTGATGCCTGCCACGGCGACGGGCATCACCGTGGCGGCCATCCGGCGGTCCTCCAGCGCTCGCCCATGGCTACTTAAGCCGGCGCCCCTCTCCCGTCGCCGAACCTTAGCACCCCTCCCCCCAAATATCTCCTCACCCCCACTCTCTCGTCTCTTCCTTCCCACTCGCCTGGATCGGGGAGGAG
>NC_041388.1:332475-338500 GCF_002162155.2 Triticum dicoccoides | reverse complement strand
CCAAGCCGATGCACGCCGACGTTCGCACCCCGCCTCTGCAGCCCGGCGCCTCGCCCCGCTCTGGCTCCGGCCTGCCATGCCTCGCCGGTGCCCTAAGGCGCCCCGCCGGCCTGGCCCCGCACCTGGGTGGGTTCGGCCTCCGCCCGGGGCAGCGCCCGCACCGTTAACCACCCGCTCCAGTGGCCTAATGGGCCACTGAGCAGTGGGGCCCATCCCCCTGTTTAAAAAAAGAGAATTAAATAAATAAAAATAATTAATGGTAAAATTAATTAGTGAATTAATTAATTACTTAATTAATTAGTTAAAAAGTTAATTAACTTAACTAACAAAATGTTTAATCTATAGTTACTAAATGAGCCAATGACAGGGGGCCCCACCCACTGTTGACCAGTCAAACATTGACTGGTCAACTAGGACCCCCTGGCTCACCTGTCAGCCACTGGGTACAGTTCTGTGTACCCTGTGCTGGGTGCGCTTAGCATTTTAGCCATTATTTTCAAATTAATATTAATTTCAGAAAATGTTTAAAACTTTGAAAATCATAATAAATAATCTGTAACTCGAATGGAAATGTTTTCTACATGAAAGTTGCTCAGAACGACGAGACGAATCCGAATACGTGGTCCGTTCGTCCGCCACATATCCCTAGCATGGAGAATATGCAACTTTCCCCTCCGTTTCATCTGTCCGAAAATGCCAAACTTCGGGAAAACCTTCCCGGATGTTATCCCCCTTCGCCGGTATCATGTAATGCCGCGTTAGAACACGCCTAACATCGCGTATCGTCATGTCATGCTTAGTGTTGCAAGTGTATGCTTGTATTTACTGTTTCTTCCCCCTCTTCTCTCCGGTAGACCCCGAGACTGCCGCTGATGCCGCTGTGATCGACTACGTCGACGACGACCCCTTCTTGTCTGAGCAACCAGGCAAGCCCCCCCTTTTGATCATCCCGATATTGCCCATTCCATTCTCTCATGCTTGCATTAGATTTTGCTACTGTTATTGGTTGCTCCTATTCTGATGTATAGCCTGCTTTTGTACCTTACCTGCTTATCCTAAACTGCTTAGTATAGGTTGGATAGTGATCCATCAGTGACCTCCACCTTGTCCTTATTGCCCCTGCTTCATCATCGACGACTCGAGCTACATGATCGACGACCAGAGCCCGACACCGCACATCACATCACGCCCCTTTTGTTGCTCGACTCTGCAGAGCTACTATCGAGTGCCGAGGGTGATCCCTCATAACGCACTCCTGATGATAATTTTGTAGTGTAGCTATTCGGTCGTGGTCATCGAGGGTGATTTCCTCTTTGACCATTCCCGATACGGCTCTGTCGTTCAACACCTCAAGTGTGAACCTCGAGGTTGGTCCCTCTTACGTTCACCTTGATGATTACATTGAGTGGAATCCTCCGGGGGTGATTCCTCGGGTTTTCCCCTTGATGTTTGGACACACGGTTACCTTAACATTACTTGAGACCTTTGGGAAAGTCGGGCGGGCCCGGAGAGCACCCTCAAGATATTTACGAGGCACGGCCGGGAAGTCAGGCAACCCTCGAGTGGGCTGGGCTTGCCCTTGCCGTATTTCCTCGAGACGAGGCGACGGGGTCACATTATCGTGAGTCTGTGCTCGTCTCCGCAAGCTAATAATACACTATGGTTTGGGTATTTGTTCTGAGTTGGCCTTTGGCCTTTACGCACTAACCACCACACGAGAATAGTTATGGGCCTCGATGTCGCAATATCAGTCGAAGCTTTGTCAGACGTCCAGTTCAGCATTGCGGCACGGCTGGGCCGGCACCCTAGAGGTGGTGCCTAGGTCTTCCCTGCACGTAACGACTCGGAGTGCTGCGGGCGATAGGCCCAGACCCCGGAGTGCTTAGGATGTAGACCAGCGGGGACCTCTCTGTTGAGCCTAGGAAGGGCTACGACGTGTTGATCTTCCGAGGCCGGGCATTGACCCCAGAAAGGTGTGTACGGCCAGAGTGATCGAGCGTGTTGGAAAACGTGGTGCACCCCTGTAGGGAAGATCTTTATTCGAATACCGTGTCCACGGTAATGGACGTTCAGACTTATATCTTGATCTAATACAACTAGAAATGGATATTTAAGATATGTGGCTCCGGGATTGCTTTCTCGCAGGGAGTCGAGAAAGGATCTCTGGGCGTTATTGTTACATCATGCTTGTTAATTATAAACTGCTATTCTTTACTCTTCTACATGCTGCAAGATGCTCGGAGCTGCTTGAAGATGCTAGTCTTCGATAGGCTAGGCCTTCCCCCCTATTCTGGCATTCTACAGTTCAGTCCACAGATACAACCCTTCCATTTGATACCAATGCATACATAGTATAGATCTGATGCTTGCGAGTACTTTGGATGAGTACTCATGGTTGCTTTGCTACCCCTTTTTTCCCTTCCTTCTTCTTTCCGGTTGATGCAACCAGATGGTGGATCCTTGGAGCTAGATGCCACCATTGACGGATACTACTACGTGGAGACCGCCGAAGACCAGGAGTAGTTAGGAGGTCCCAGGCAGGAGGCCTTGCCTCTTCGATCGTTCTTGTTTTGTGTTTGTCTTCTTAAGGCAGTCTTGTCTAACTTATGTCTGTACTAAGATATTGCTGCTTCTGCTGACTCTTGTGTATCAAGCTATGTATTCGAGCCCTCGAGGCCCCTGGCTTGTAATATAAAGCTTGTATTATTTCAATTTGTGTCTAGGGTTGTATTGTGATATCTTCCCGTGAGTCCCTGATCTTGATCATACACATTTGCGTGTATGATTAGTGTACGGTCGAATCGGGGGCGTCACAGTAGTTCTTTGTAGACCTTCGGGTCCGTAGTTGGTAGCTAGATGGCTTTCTCTCTCTCGCTGAATTCTCAATACAATGGTCTCTTGGAGATCCATATGATGTAACTCTTTTTGCAGTGTGTTTGTTGGGATCTGATCAACATTGAGTTTATGATTAGTTATATCTTTTTATATCCATGAAAGTTATTTGAGTTTCTTTGATCTCTTATATGCATGATCTCTTATAGCCTCATATTTCTTCTCCGATATTTGAGTTTTGTTTGGCCAACTTGATCTATTTATCTTGCAACGAGAAGATGTGCTTTTAGTGGGTTCGATCTTAGGGTGCTTGATCCCGGTGACAGAAAGGGAAACGACATGTATGTATCGTTGCTACTAAGGATAAAATGATGGGGTCTATCTCTACACAGATATATCTTGTCTACATCATGTCATCGTTCTTATTGCATTACTCTGTTTCTCCATTAACTTAATACACTAGATGCATGCTGGATAGCGGTCGATGTGTGGAGTAATAGTAGTAGATGCAGGCAGGAGTCGGTCTACTAATCTTGGACGTGATGCCTATGTAATGATCATTGCCTGGATATCGTCATAATTATTTGAAGTTCTATCAATTGCCCAACAGCAATTTGTTTACCCACCGTTTGCTATCTTTCTCAAGAGAAGCCACTAGTGAAACCTACAGCCCCCGGGTCTTCTTTCTTATATTTGCTTTGCGATCTATTTTATTTGCTCTTTTTATTTAGATCTATTAAAACAAAAAATACAAAAATACCTTGTTGCACTTTACTTTATTTGCGATCTATTTATTCAATCTATTACAATTTTCTCCGTCAACATGCAATTTATGGCACCGTACCCCGAAAGGGATTGACAGCCCCTTTAACACGTCGGGTTGCGAGGTGTTGTTATTTGTGTGCAGGGTTTGTTTACGTTGTGTTGCTTGGTTCTCCTACTGGTTCGATAACCTTGGTTTCATATCTGAGGGAAATACCTACCGTCTTTGTGCTGCATCATCCCTTCCTCTTTGGGGAAATACCGACGTAGCTTCAAGCAACATCAGTAGGAAAATGGATTGACCACACAAGTTGGAGACGAGGATGTATCCTGAAGTTCACACTCCCGGGGGAGTGCTAATCTCTATTAGAGAGGTGCGAAGTTAAATCTTTTGAACGCCACCAAGTTGCTCGCCCTTTTCTACCTTTTGAGTCACCCTAACGGATGAGTCTCAAATCACTTGTGGTTGCCTTAAGGGTCTGTTTGGGTTGGTGACCTCGGCTTCGTGCATGGGAAAAGAGACTGCCTAGTTTGAGCTTGGCACTTCATTGTTTTTTGCTTCATGAGTCTAGCATGGTGTACACGTGTTTTGTTCATGACTTGGCCTGGTGTAGCATTAAAATAATACACTGCCAATCATTGAAGGGCCCTAACAACAAAAGTGCTTGAAAACAGCGGCTCACTAGCACCAGGCAGCTACCCAGGCATCCTATCCAGAAAGCCTGGCCTAGGCTAAGCAAATTTTCTGGGTCACACTCCAGGCTAATCAAATTGTGATGCCACCAGCCCAGGTAAACTATTACTTTTTCAGGATAGTAACCAAACACTCCTCAGGCACCTTTCAGACAAACTTCCGGCCAGGCATAATTCAGTGTGGACACTATCTAAATGGGCCCTAAAAGCAACCACCGAACCTTTTACAAACTTCCGGAAGCACACTATACACAAGGAAGCTTCCAGGCTTGACTCTTATCTCCCAGGAGTCCCAATCCCCAAGAGTAACAAATTTGTTAAAGAACAAGTATGAGGATCATGAATTGGTTTGGCGAAAATGTAGATTAAGCGATTATCTTTCATTCCTCGAAGTTTGTTATTGTTTGAGTGGATGAGTCAAGATGAATCAAGCTTTTAGGAGTTGGCACCGATGAAAGTTCATATGAAAGATTATAGTTGATGTTAGAATAAAGGCGAGTACTTTACCCTCCTCCCTGTTTTAGCAATTAAAACCCAACGCACACCAGGGAGTCGGGGGATCCTGAGAGGAAACCCTGATCCCTGAGGACCCGATGGTCTAGGACCCAAAGTCTCACCCAAAAGTAAAAAAACGACAAGTGACGTGTATGACCCACTGCCCCATGCATACGCAGAGAGAAGAGAACCTCGACTCGACTCACACAAGGTTGAATTAGATCAGACATCGACCGATGGTAGCAACCATCGACAACGACAAAGCTAATATCATTCATGTCCCCAACAGTACGCATGCTTCGTCGGTGTTTGTTTCCTGTTTCGAGAAGCCGGCAAGGGCTTCGCCTATGTAGAAAGAAATGGAACCGGTTTCTTTTTGGACGTCTTTCGCTTGCGGCGGCGCTTCTTGGACGCGTGGAATCGACGACGACATATATCAAACGAATTAACCCTTTGAGAAAACACCTCTTAAAAGTTGTGCGGTTCGACGACCGCCAAAAAAAAAGGGAAAACCTTTTTTTGTGTGTGTGTTTTGTGTACCGGAAAAGAAAGGAAAAGAAAAGAAAAGCCCCCAAATGCAAGTCCATGAGTGAGGGAGTGAATGAATGAATGAATGAATGATCACATGGCGGTAACATGCGGTGCGATGCGTGGACCGGGGCTGCAAATGCAAATGACCACCCTCTCCTCTCCCTCCTTTGCTCCATCACACACGCACACGCACACTGTTATTCATGTGACCTGACCGCCATTAACACACTCTCTCCTCTCTTCTCTCTGAGTCTGACCGCCCCCCACAAGCACAGGCAGCGCATTGGTGGCGTGGTTGCGGTTGGGATCGCCGCCGGGCATGGCCGATCCGTACGGCGACGGCCGGGCGCTGAGGAGTCATCAGCACCAGCAGCAGCCGCCGGCGCAGCAGCAGCGGCCCAGGCTGAAGCCGGCGCTGGAGATGGAGGACCTCATCAGCCTGCTCCACGGCTCCGATCCCGTCCGCGTCGAGCTCACCCGCCTCGAGAACGACCTCCACTGTAAGCTCCATTGCCGATCCGATCTGCCCTCCAGATCGGATCTCCCTCCCTCCCTCCTCGCCGCCCGGAGCAAGATTCCGCCTTTCCACCTCAACGGATTGGATTTGGTGCTTGCTTGCTTGCAGACAAGGAGAAGGAGCTCGGCGACGCGCAGGCGGAGATCAAGGCCCTGCGCCTCTCCGAGCGGGCGCGCGAGAAGGCCGTCGAGGATG
>NC_041388.1:327344-332061 GCF_002162155.2 Triticum dicoccoides | reverse complement strand
ATCAGCTTCATGTTTCCTGAGCAATTTCCATGTCTTTTTCGGCGAAAACGACTGCTTGATTTTTCGGTTACAGCTCATGAAAGCTCCATCTGCATCTTGAACCTTCAAAATGCACTTGTATCAGCTGTCACATCTAGGCACTAAAACGACCTGCTCATTAGTTCTGGATAGCTGTTTGTTAATTTACAAGTAGAAGCAGATGAATGATGAAAACTGTGAACCGTTCTGTGAGCATTTTAGGACAATTGTTAGTTTGCAAGTAGGAGAAGCCAATGAAGCTCCAAATGCCTTCCTTTTCACGCGTTTGTCGAAATTTTAGACCCCTGGTGTAATGCTAGGACAACTGTTTGTTTGCAAAGAGTAGAAGAAACTAACCAAGGAACCACCTCTGACATATCATTACACTTCAAATGTCTTCCTTTTCCGCGCATTTTTCAATTTTTGGGGACAATCCTGACTTTGCCTTACGCATCAATGTAAGCTTACCGAAGAACTGGCAAAGGTGGATGGGAAGCTCAAGCTCACAGAGTCTCTCCTGGAAAGCAAGGTAATGGATCAGCCCTTCCTTCTTTTTCCTGTTTTTTTTTTCCTTCCAAGCTCACAGTTTTTATCTTGACAAGAGAGCAGCTGTTGATGATACGCGGCATTTTGCAGAACCTTGAAGCGAAGAAGATCAACGATGAGAAGAAAGCAGCGCTTGCTGCCCAGTTTGCAGCGGAGGCTACGCTGCGGAGGGTTCATGCGGCGCAGAAGGATGATGACATGCCTCCCATCGAGGCCATCCTTGCTCCGCTGGAGGCCGAGCTGAAACTAGCCCGTCAAGAGGTACTTTTCATCTTGCCATATGGTTGTCTTGTCTTGTTTTCTCTTAAAGTCTCATCAGTGTGTTCCATGTATGAAACCTTTGCTTTTAGTAAACTGTATTCACTTCTTGTTCTCACAAGATATCGGTAGCTTTTATGCAGCACCTCCCGTAATCTTACTTAATTTCTACCGTTGTCTTGGTAGTTGGTAAATACCGCCAACCTTCTGGTTTCCAGATGTGGATTTACGTGTTGCTACTTCACAAATTTGCAAAGCGGCGCATTCTATCACTGATGTTTATGTGCAGTTGTCGATTCTACCATCAGTCCTGTTCTCTGTCGATTGAATGCCCTCCTGCTGAAACACTAATGCATCGATTTTGTTGAGCAGATTGCAAAATTACAAGATGACAACAGGGCATTGGACCGTCTTACCAAATCCAAGGAAGCTGCTCTGCTGGAAGCAGAAAGGACAGTTCAGATAGCATTAGCGAAAGCTTCCTTGGTGGATGATTTACAAAACAAAAACCAAGAATTGATGAAACAGATCGAGATATGTCAGGTATAAGACGGTGAAAGCATGCATTTACAAACAATTTGCTAGCTGTGGCATACGACCAGCAATGGTATATGAGACTTTGTCTTTGGTATTCTATAGGAAGAGAACAAAATCTTGGACAGAATGCACCGCCAGAAGGTTGCTGAGGTCGAAAAACTTACTCAGACCGTCAGAGAGCTAGAAGAAGCTGTTCTTGCTGGTGGCGCAGCCGCAAATGCTGTTAGGGACTATCAGCGGAAAGTTCAGGAGATGAATGTAATGCATGATGGCTTGAACCCCTATTCGTGCAGTTCATGATATTTAGTGTACCCGAAATCTTTCATTGTCATACAAGTGAATATTTCTTACATGCATGTTGTTCTCAGGAGGAAATGAAAACTCTGGATCGTGAGCTTGCCCGTGCAAAGGTTTCAGCAAATAGGGTCGCGGTAGTGGTGGCAAATGAGTGGAAAGATGGCAATGATAAAGTAATGCCTGTTAAGCAATGGCTTGAAGAACGGAGGCTTCTGCAAGTAAGTAATGAATGTCTCACATCTTCTAGTCTTACTCGACCTTTTCTGGATGGATCTCTAGAAGCCCCTCAATGGGACTGTAGCCTTTTCACATTTTCTTCTTTGACTAGACTAAACCATGGCACTTTTGTTAACTTGTGGAGGATTATCCTTTTACAGGGAGAAATGCAGCAACTCCGTGATAAACTTGCTATAGCAGAAAGGGCTGCAAGATCAGAAGCTCAACTGAAGGTATGCATTTTTCCTTCCATGTTTCTCATGAAATCCTTTACTTCTGTCTTCCTATCAGTTAGCTGTTTCTGCTCTCTCTTCATTGTGATCTGCATCGAACATCGCAGGACAAGTTCCAGCTACGGCTTAAAGTACTCGAGGAAGGATTGAGAATGTCGACATCGCGAACCAATGCAAGTGCTGCGCGCCGCCAGTCTATTGGTGGCGCTGAGAGTGCATCCAAGACCAATGGCTTTCTATCAAAACGGCCATCATTCCAGATGAGAACATCGGTATCTACCACCACGACTACTCTGGTGAACCATGCGAAGGGGGCATCCAAGTCTTTTGATGGAGGGTGTAGATCACTTGACCGCTATAAGGGCCATGTAAATGGGGTTGGCATGAACGTATCTACCGACTCCAGCGAAGATAAGGAGTCAAACAACTCAGATGAGAAGCCTAGTGAATTTACATCTGTTGAGTCGGAGGACACAGTGTCAGGTATGCTGTATGATATGCTGCAAAAGGAGGTCGTTGCTCTGAGGAAGGCTTGTCATGAAAAGGACCAAAGCTTGAAAGACAAGGACGATGCAGTTGAGGTAACTCTAGCCGGGTGCTAGGATCACACTGTTTGGCTGCCCTCTCTTTTTTGTTCCCGCATTCCTGTTAATGAGTGGTTTGATGTGCAGATGTTGGCTAAGAAAGTCGACACTTTAACAAAGGCGATGGAGTCAGAGGCTAAGAAGATGAGACGGGATGTTGCTGCCATGGAAAAGGAGGTGGTGGCTATGCGATTAGAGAAAGAGCAGGATACGAAAGCAAGAAGGTTCGGCAGTTCAAGCACCTCTGCCTCACAGATGCCACCTGGAAGGTACAGTACACCCCTACCGCACCGCAGATACCATTGTCTCTGTTGAGATTTTGAGATAAATAATCATCATGCTTGTTTCAAACTCCACTAGGCATGGTATGTGTTAGTTAAAGAATTTTTTGTGTGTATCTCAGGACTCTGCCTCGGAGCGGTTCAGCACGCAACATGTGATGCTGATATGAAGCATTAAAAAGACCTTGGAGCATCCCTTGTGTAGTTAGTTGAATCATGGCATCCAGGGACCCTCTGCTGACTTGTGTGTAGAGAAAACAAGAAGACATTACATCTTGGTTGCCTGCCCAGAAGTGTCGAGCCTGAGCCTGACCCTGATCGATCGTGCCTACTACATCTCGTGGTCGCGGAAATCAATCAATCAATCAGCGACTCGAGTCGGGTGAAGTTAGTGTCGTTGATGAGATTTGGTGGTGTTTTTATTCATTTTCTATCGTGGAATCGAAACACTTTGTTGTATAGGTATGGTGTGGCCTTGCAATATTTTTTGTTTGTAATCCTACTCCCCAAGAGCTTGTGTGGTGTTTTATGCTAGCCAAGTTGTTGTGAATAATAACATGATGATGATGATGATGATAGTGCAGTTAAGCTGGTGTGCCTTTTTTTGGGAGGTGAATTCCAATCTGTCTAGTGTAAAACTGGTCTTGAAATCATTTCAGCACTCTCTCTCTCTCTCTCTCTCTCTCTCTCTCTCTCTCTCTCTCTCTCTCTCTCTCTCTCTCCCTCTTCTCCGTTTCTCTCTGACATTATCAGAGCAGTAAGCCCAACTTAGGCCAAAAAACTAAGCTTGGGGAAGTATGTTTTCTTACCAACATATCATTCATGTTATCATTCTTATTTGCCTTCTTTACAGAAAAAATCAAAATCAAAATATATATTTGTTTTGTGTTTCTCTGAAGTTGTTTATCTTTTGATTTGTGTTTCAAGAAAGACCAAAAAATTTCCTCCGTGCACCCTGACGTTGTATGTCTGGCCGAGTGCAGACTGGGCGTCTGAGTGGCTCGGTGACGGCTGCCACTGTTGGCCGAGCGGGGAATCTTCTAGAGGGTTCCCAGCGGTTTTTATAGGTTTTTCTGTTTCTTTTTTGTTTTTATTTTCTATTTCCTTTTTCTTTTTCATGTTCTTTTGTTCGAAAATTTCAAATAATTTTTGGAGTTTCAAGAAACGATCTTGTTTTCAAAATTTGTTCACAATTTCAAAAATTGTTCGCGTTTTACAAAAAAGATGTTCGTGTTTTACAAAATGTTTGAATCTAAAGAAAAATGCCTTCATTTTCAATATTTTGTTCATATATTCAAAAAAACGCGTTTACAAAATTGTTTAGGTTATTCAAATTGTTCTCAGTTTCAAAAATTTGTTTGATTTTTCTAGAATTGTTTCTGTTTTCAATTTTTGTTCACCAATTAAAAAATATCACGTTTTCAAAAATTGTTCCCAAACTCAATTTTGGTTCACCAATTAATTCCTTTTTGCATTTTAAAAAATGTTATGGAAATTTAGAAAATGTTCGCATTTTAAGAATTGTTCCAAATTTCAAAATATGTACCCTTTTTCAAGTTTTTTTTTACAAATTTTAAAAATATTCGGGAAAATTTCGTTTTAGTTTAAAAGATGTACATAAATGTAAAGTCTTGTTCACGTTTGTCAAAAATACCCTCAATTTCAGTCGCAATGGGCCGACCCAGTTGGGGTGCGCCGTGTGCGAACCCCCGCGCCACGGCCCAGCTCGGCAGCACTAGGGTTGCGC
>NC_041388.1:323883-327185 GCF_002162155.2 Triticum dicoccoides | reverse complement strand
CCCACTCCCTCCCTCCGCCGCCACCCGCTCGTGCCTTCCCCGTCCCCGCGCCCCACTCCGGGGGCTAGTCACTTGCCCCCACCGTCAAGGTTCTATGATTAAGTGAAAGTTATAAAGTCAGAATAGTCGGATTGCCTAGTTTCCGCTAAACACATACCGTCTCCGGGCGCCGAGACGTCAGCTAAGTGTAGTGCTACAGACACACCCTTTCTATTATATACAAGAGGGCAGAAGCCGATGACTGGCCACTTTCAGTATTTAGAAACGATCACACAGGAGTCAAAGTAAACACATCGGACATTAAATCCGGACATTCCAAAATATAACTTGTCATTTTACATAATTAAACCTCGGCATCCCAAAGAGACATCTAGTATAACAAGTCATTCTACATTGAGTCTCGGTGATCCAAGCACTGTCCAGCACCTCGGCCATGTACCTCCCCGGAGTATGCTTCTTCCCTTCAGGGGCCCCGCAGCCACATGCGCCGCCTTGATTCCGGGATAATGCGTCCTCACAGACGCATATGCCCGTTGCGCACCCTCTAGACAGGTAGAGTGCTTCCAACGAAGAACTTGGGGGCTCGCGCCTTGGAGCCGCTGAACCAGGCCGAAGTAGCTACTCAGCAATGACTCCTGAGGCCAAAGGTTGATCCAGATGTCCTCTATCACCGGCCTTGCCAAACGATACAGCTCCATCAACTGCTTCATCTGGTCGTTCAACTGCGGCAGATGTGACGTCACCTGAAATTGGGCCCAAAAGGCCTTCCACTCGGCTTCTCCTTCAAGGGAGCTGTAGTGGCGGCCGGCATCCGCCGCACTCCTCGGAAGGTCCATGAAGGCGTTTGAGGAGTGCTAGATCTGCGTCAGTTGAGCAAACCTGATGTCACCAAAGATACATCGCAGTAAGTATGGCTTACCAGCCGCAATTTGCTTCACTTGATGAAGCTCCTGGCGGTCCGCCCGGGCCTGACTCTGGGTCTCTTTGCACACCAAGCTCAGTCTTTTGAGCTCGGCGGCCTTGTTCTTTTGGTCCTCCTGAAGGGTTTTTGCGTTGCGCTTACAAACTCTTCAGATCTTCTTCGACTTCCAGAACTCGGGCCTGGTCCTGGTCACGGGCAATTGCACACACGAACGCGAGCGAGTGATTGGGCTGGCCCATCTGCAATAGGTATCACATTACGGTTTTAGGAATCTTCTAGAGGGTTCCCAGCGGTTTTTATAGGTTTTGGGAACCTTCTAGAAGGTTCTTGGACCGGTTTTTTCTATTTTCTTTTTTTGTCTCTGTGTTTTTCTCTTTCTCTTTGTTTTTTATTTTTATTTTCATGTTTCTTTTTTTTTCAAAATTTGTTGACAATTTCAAAAAGTGCGTTTTACAAAAATGTTCGAAGCTAAAGAAAAATGACTTCATTTTTCAATATTTTGTTCATATATACAGAAAAGCACATTTACAAACTTGTTTTCAAATTTTTTGTTCTTAATTGTTCCCTCCGCCGCCACCCTTAGTTTCATTCGCATCCTAGGCACATCACCATGTACCTCAACTCGTGCCAGGAGCGTGAGATCAAGAAGCAGAAGATGAACATTAAGAGCGGTTGGTGCCAGCTCAAGCTCGACGAGAAGATTTTTAGCTTCGAGCAGATCAACCTGTCTGTATAAGAAGAGTGAGTGGATCAAGGAGTTAAAGGAGGCGCTTCAGGCGAAGCAGCAGGCGGTTGAGTCTTGCGAGGTGCTCAAGGAGCACATGGAGAGGGAGGGAGGAGCTAACCAGGCGGGAGGAGGCGGTGGAGAAGGTTAGTACAAAGTTGAGTCATCTATTTTGAAACGGAGGGAGTACAAGGGAGAAGCTTTGGACCTGTAAGACGGAGCTTGAAGAGGAGGAGGAGGGGGATCTCAAGGCGGCCTGGGGGGAGGAGCTCATCGAGAGAAGGCCACGCTCAAGGGACACGATGAGATGTTGACGGAGGGCAAGGGAACCAAGGAGACCATGGAGCTCGAGTGCGGCACCATGGGTGAGCACATGGACACCAAGGACCAGCGGGAGCTCCTGTGTGCCGGTCGCGGTCGCTCCGGGTCCACATCTTGACAATTGAAACGAATCTGCTTGAGTTAGATGTTCTAAGCTTTTTCATTTTGTAAGCATGACTAAGTTATCGAGTTCTCACCTTAGTTTTATCAATTATGGACCAAACTCTCCCTATGGTAGTAGTAATAGTAGTAGACATCTTCATTGGTACAGAGTGGTTTTAGTTATGCTGAGTTGTAAGTGTATCAAGTTCACCAAGCATGCATGAGCTGTTTTGCCTGGAGGACGGATGATCTGGGATTCAACAAACCAAAGGTGTTTGAAACAATCTTATCTCCCCTGAATGTTGCCTTGCCTTATGCGTTTATTTTGTTGTTGGTTCGACTGAATTTGCAAATTAGTTTAGATGATATTTTTTAAAAAAATGTGGGGGATCTTTTGGAATTTCTATGCATTACCTTCCCACACCAGAATTTCATGGGTCCAACTAGCAACATGTTGGTTGTTGTTCAACACTGGAAAAAATCATGAATTTTACTCCTGACATGTTGATGATATCGTGTCTTGTTTTCCCTCTCTATTTTGTCCTCACTTTCCTGGTTGCCAAAAAGAAAAAAAGTTCTAAATAGGAAATAACAAAATGCATGGACAAGAGTATGAAATTGTTTTCCTGAACAAGAGTATTTCCTATTTTTCTGGGTTCCAGTAGGATTTTTGAATAATAAACTAAAAATGCATGAGAATATATATGAGATGCAAACAGTTTTTTTTCTCAACAAGAGTGGGAAACTGGAAAATCTTTACATACTATACTAGTACTAAGTACTAGTATACATTGTATCAGCATTAACTGAAATGCTCGATGAACACAATCGATATGTGCAATCATACACAACTGCTTGCCAGAGGGATGCACCCAATATTGCAATTCAGTTTTTTTGAACATGATAGAGGCAAAGGTGTCCCGATGTTTTGATGAGATAGCAATCATTTTCTATGGGAGTCGACTTTGACGATCCGACTACGAACGTGCGAAGACGTCGCGCCTTAGCAATCGCTAAACCAACTTCGGAGGGGGTTATTGACCACGCCGGAGCACGATCAACCTGACCACGAGGGTCTATTTCCTGCGAGCAAACGAAGAACAAGCAAGAAACTGAGATTGCAATCTGGATATTGCGAATAAAAGAGGAAAGCTTTATTAATGAAGGTGGGGTCTGGTCGTTGAACACAAACGAAGTATGCGAAGTTGCAGCTATGGCGAACTTTTGATCTAA
>NC_041388.1:235828-323661 GCF_002162155.2 Triticum dicoccoides | reverse complement strand
GTGGCCCTTGGGGAAGGGGTCCGAAACCAACCCTATCTCTTGTTTCCCCACACATATGGACTCTAAAAACAGCCTATACTTATGTATTTTGAAATTACATGGGCCTGGCCCAATAATAAGGTGACGCAGCACCTAGAATAGCCCCTGGACGAAGTTTATGAAGTGGCATCTTGTATATTTCGTCCAAGGCTTCATGCATTCATTATGGTGGCTTCAATGTCCTGAAATCATCACTTGTAACTCCGTTTTTGTTCCCCTTGCGCATGCCATCAACTCCATGCTTGTTCTTGCTCCAATGTTCATCCCTCTTATCCATGCCAGGCCCTTCATTTTTAAGCAAAACAAATGTATCCAATTTAGGCAGCATCATATTCTCATGAACATTAGAATCATTACCAAGAAACGAAAGTACATGATAATTTAATTGGCGTGCGCGAGCTCTAGTAATTGGTCCTGTATATGTAGTAGTAGGGGCTGTGGGTGTAACAATGGTATTGATGTCCTCATCATCCTCCCCTTTTTGAAATGAAGTCGTCCTCGACAGAAGCTCATCTTCCTCACCCAAATAAGGCTTCAAATCTGCAATGTTGAAAGTGGGACTAACCCCAAAATCCGCAGGCAGCTCAAGTTTATATGCATTATCATTTATTTTCTCTAACACCTTAAAAGGACCATCAGCACATGGCATTAGCTTTGATTTGCGCAAATTAGGAAACCTACCCTTACGCAAATGTAACCAAACAAGATCTCCAGGTGCAAAGGCAACATGTTTTCTACCCTTATCTCCAACAAGTTTATATTTAGCATTCATACGCTCAATGTTGTCCTTAGTTAACTCATGCATTTTTAAGATCAATTCAGCACATTGTTTAGCATCAAAATTAACCTTCTCCGAAGATGGAAGAGGCAACAAATCAATGGGTGCACGAGGTAGGAAACCATACACAATTTCAAAAGGGCACATCTTAGTAGTAGAATGCAACGAACGATTATAAGCAAATTCAATATGAGGCAAGCATTCTTCTCACATTTTCTTATTATTCTTCAAAACAGCCCTAAGCATAGTAGACAATCTATTGACTACTTCAGTTTGACCATCCGTTTGGGGGTGACAAGTAGTACTAAAAAGCAGTTTAGTCCCCAACTTAGCCCATAAACATATCCAAAAGTGGCTAAGAAATTTAGTATCACGATCTGAAACAATAGTATTTGGCACACCATGCAAGCGAATAATTTCATGAAAGAACAAATCAGCAACATTAACAGCATCATCGCTTTTATGACATGGTATAAAGTGTGCCATTTTCGAGAATCTATCCACGACAACAAATATGCTATCCCTCCTCTTCTTTGTTCGAGGTAAACCTAAAACAAAGTCCACAGATATATCCTCCCAAGGAACACTAGGCACAGGCAAAGGCATATATAAACCATGAGGATTGAGTCGTGACTTAGCTTTTTGACATGTAGTGCAGCGAGCAACAAAACGCTCAACATCCCGTCTCATCTTTGGCCAAAAGAAATGTGTAGCAAGTACGTCCTCCGTCTTCTTCACGCCAAAGTGTCCCATTAATCCTCCTCCATGCGCCTCCTGCAACAACAAAAGACGAACAGAGCTAGCAGGAATGCATAGCTTGTTAGCACGGAACACAAAGCCATCATTAATAACGAACTTGTTCCATGTTCTTCCTTCTTTACAATTCTGCATTACATCTTTAAAATCAGCATCATGCACATATTGATCTTTGATGGTCTCCAAACCAAATATTTTGAAGTCAAGTTGTGAAAGCATAGTATAGCGATGAGACAAAGCATCAGCAATAACATTTTCTTTACCCTTCTTGTGTTTAATGACATAAGGGAAAGTCTCAATGAATTCAACCCATTTAGCATGTCTACGATTCAGTTTAGCTTGACTTTTAATATGTTTCAAAGATTCATGATCAGAATGTATAACAAATTCTTTGGGCCATAAATAATGTTGCCATGTCTCTAAAGTCCCAACAAGAGCATATAATTCTTTATCATAAGTAGAATAGTTCAGACTAGGCCCACTCAATTTTTCAGAAAAGTATGCAACAGGTTTGCCATCTTGTAATAACACACCTCCTAATCCAATTCCACTAGCATCACATTCAAGCTCAAAAGTCTTATTAAAGTCAGGAAGTTGGAGTAAAGGAGCATGTGTCAACTTATCTTTCAATACCGTGAAGGCTTCTTCTTGTGCGGTAACCCAAACAAAAGGCATATCCTTCTTTGTAAGCTCATTGAGAGGTGCAGCAATGGTGCTAAAATCTCTCACAAAACACCTATAGAAACCAGCAAGTCCAAGAAAACTCCTCACTTGTGTGACCGTTTTGGGTCGCGACCAACTCTCAATAGCTTCAATCTTGGCTTTATCAACTTCAATTCCCTGTGGAGTAACAACATGCCAAGAAAAGATACTCGGTCGGTGCAAAAGGTGCACTTCCCAAGGTTACCAAACAAACGTGCATCACGTAGAGCATTAAAAACAGCACGTAAATGTTCCAAATGTTCTTCCAAAGATTTGCTATAAATCAGTATATCATCAAAATAGACTACCACAAATCGTCCAATGAAAGCACGTAAAACTTCTTTCATTAGTCTCATGAAAGTACTAGGTGCATTAGTTAACCCAAAAGGCATGACTAACCACTCATATAAACCAAACTTAGTTTTAAATGCTGTTTTCCATTCATCTCCCAATTTCATACGAATTTGATGGTATCCACTACGCAAATCAACTTTGGAGAATATTGTAGAGCCACTCAATTCATCAAGCATATCATCTAGCCAGGAATAGGATGACGATAACAAATAGTAATATTATTAATGCCTCTACAATCAACACACATACGCGATGTACCATCCTTTTTAGGCACTAGTATAATAGGAACAGCACAAGGACTAAGAGATTCGCGTATATAACCTTTGTCGAGCAGCTCCTGTACTTGACGCATAATCTCCTTCGTCTCCTCTGGATTGGTACGGTATGGTGCACGGTTGGGTAGCGATGCACCGGGAATTAAGTCAATTTGATGCTCAATCCCTCGAATAGGTGGTAATCCCGGTGGCACGTCTTGTGGGAAGACGTCAGCGAACTCCTACAAAATGTTAGTGACAGCAGGGGGCAAAGAGGAAGGCACATCCTCGAATGAAAATAATGCCTCTTTGCACACGAAAGCATAGCAAACAGATTTGCTAGAATCTAGCTCATCAATATCAGATTTGGTGGCAAGTAAACATGCACTTTTCAATTTAATTTCTGAAGCAACAATAGATGGTTTATTATTAGGCTTCATTTGTTGCTCAAATTCTTTTGCCACAATCTAATTTTCACTCTTATTTTTCTCCTGTTTTGCTTTATTAGCTCTATTAATATCATCTTTCAAAATGGAATCAGGAGTCATAGGAAGCAAAGTAATATTTTTGTCCTTATTAACAAGAGTATACTGATTGTTTCTACCATGGTGTACAATTTTTTTTATCAAATTGCCATGGTCTACCAAGTAATAAGGAACATGCTTGCATAGGTACCACATCACAATCAACATAATCAGCATATGTAGAGATACTAAAATGCACACGAACAGTACGTGTTACCTTAACCTTGCCGCTGTTGTTGAACCATTGGATGTAGTAAGGATGTGGATGTGGTCTTGTGGTGAGAGATAGCTTCTCCACCATCTCCATGCTAGCCAAGTTGTTGCAGCTCCCTCCATCTATGATGACGCGAATAGAACGTTCCTTCACAACTCCCTTTGTATGGAACAAATTATGCCTCTGATTTTGCTCAGCTTGCGTGACCTGCACACTCAAAACACGTTGAGCAACTAAACATTCATACCTGTCAGCATTTTCAGCAGCCATGTATTGCGTCTCATGATCAGAATCATCTCCACCGTGTTCTTCACGTGTAATAAGAGCCAAGGTCTCCTCATCATAGTCACTAGCGGACTCATACCCACCATCCTCAGTAGCAATCATCACACGCTGAGATTTGCATATTGCAAAATGTCCTCTTCCCTTACAACGACGACAAATAATATCACTTGTGTGCCCTGTAGACGCCATGGAAGAAGAAAAGCTCTGTGCAGGCCCGACAGGTGTCCTCTTAGCAGATAGTGGTGGTTGTGCCTGCTTTCTTGTATCATGGTTGGAGGTGGCACCTGAAGGAGGTGATGGTGTAGTGGAAGTAGAGGATGCACGTGGTGTCCATGATGAAGGTCGACCTGCAGAAAAGTTAGTTCGCGCCAATGCCTGTCGATCCTGCACTTCACGTTCAGCTTTACAAGCAAGATGGAATAAACGAGTGATATTATTATAATCCTTATAGTCTAGAATGGTCTGAATCTCTCTATTTAATCCACCCAGAAAACGTGCAAGCATAGCTTCATTCTCCTCAACAATACCACATCTAATCAAGCCAGTTTGTAATTCCTGATAATATTCTTCTACAGAATTTTTTCCTTGTCTTAAGCACTACAATTTTTGAAGTAATTCACGTTGATAATATGGTGGAACCCAACGAGTACGCATAGCAGTTTTCAAAGTAGCCCAAGTAGCTGGAACAGGATATAATCTACAATGTTCAGACCACCAAACACATGCAAAGCTAGTGAAAGCACAAACAGCAGCAGGAACACGTCTCTCCTCAGGATATTGTAAACATGTAAATCGTTGTTCAGTTTCTAACTCCCAAGTAAGATATATCAGGAACATATCTACCCTCAAATGGTGGAATATTCAATTTCAGTTTAGGGAGATGGTCATGATCTCGTACCTGAGGGGGAGCCCTAACATTGCCATTATTTGCATGTGGACGACCTGGTGGTTGTGGTGCTGGTGGTTGCATGTGTTGGGTAACGTAGTAATTTCAAAAAAATTCCTATGCACACGCAAGATCATGGTGATGCATAGCAACGAGAGGGGAGAGTGTTATCTACGTACCGTCATAGACCGACAGCGGAAGCGTTATGACAACGCGGTTGATGTAGTCGTACGTCTTCACGGCCCGACCGATCAAGCACCGAAACTATGACACCTCCGAGTTCTAGCACATGTTCAGCTCGATGACGATCCCCGGACTCCGATCCAGCAAAGTGTCGGGGATGAGTCCCGTCAGCACGACGGCATGGTGACGATCTTGATGTTCTACCATCGCAGGGCTTCGCCTAAGCACCGCTACAATATTATCGAGGATTATGGTGGAGAGGGGCACCGCACACGGCTAAGAGAACGATCACGAAGATCAACTTGTGTCTAGAGGTGCCCCCTGCCCCCGTATATAAAGGAGCAAGGGGGAGGGGCGGCCGGCCAGGAGGAGGCACGCCAGGGAGGAGTCCTACTCCTACCGGGAGTAGGGCTCCCTCCTTTTCCTTGTCCAACTAGGAGAGGGGGAAGGAAGGGAGAGAGGAGAGGAAGGAAAGGGGGGGGGGGCGCCGCCCCCCTTCCTTGTCCAATTCGGACTAGAGGGGGAGGGGGCGCGCGGCCTGCCCTGGCTGCCCCTCCTCTTCTCCACTTTGGGCCCATGAGGCCCATTAACCCCCCCCGGGGGGGGGGGGGTTCCGGTAACCCCCCGGTACTCCGGTTTTATCCGAAACTTCTCCGGAACACTTCCGGTGTCCGTATATAGCCGTCCAATATATCAATCTTTATGTTTCGACCATTTCAAGACTCCTCGCCATGTCCGTGATCACATCCGGGACTCCGAACAAACATCGGTACATCAAAATATATAAACTCATAATGAAACTGTCATCGTAACGTTAAGCGTGCGGACCCTACGGGTTCGAGAACAATGTAGACATGACCGAGACACGTCTCCGGTCAATAACCAATAGCGGAACCTGGATGCTCATATTGGCTCCTACATATTCTACGAAGATCTTTATCGGTCAGACCACATAACAATATACGTTGTTCCCTTTGTCATCGATATGTTACTTGCCCGAGATTCGATCGTCGGTATCTCAATACCTAGTTCAATCTCATTACCAGCAAGTCTCTTTACTCGTTCCGTAATACATCATCTCGCAACTAACTCATTAGTTGCAATGATTGCAAGGCTTATGTGATGTGCATTACCGAGAGGGCCCAGAGATACGCCAACCCAACATGTACCTTTGGAGACACCTGTAGAGCTCCTTTATAATCACCCAGTTACGTTGTGACGTTTGGTAGCACACAAAGTGTTCCTCTAGCAAACGGGAGTTGCATAATCTCATAGTCTTAGGAACATGTATAAGTCATGAAGAAAGCAATAGCAACATACTAAACGATCGGGTGCTAAGCTAATGGAATGGGTCATGTCAATCACATCATTCTCCTAATGATGTGATCCCGTTAATCAAATGACAACACATGTCTATGGTTAGGAAACATAACCATCTTCGATTAACGAGCTAGTCAAGTAGAGGCATACTAGTGACGTTTAGTTTGTCTATGTATTCACACAAGTATTATGTTTCCGGTTAATACAATTCTAGCATGAATAATAAACATTTATCATGATATAAGGAAATAAATAATAACTTTATTATTGCCTCTAGGGCATATTTCCTTCAGTCTCCCACTTGCACTAGAGTCAATAATCTAGATTACACAGTAATGAGTCTAACACCCATGGAGCTTTGGTACTGATCATGTTTTGCTCGTGGAAGAGGCTTAGTCAACGGGTCTGCTACATTCAGATTCGTAGTATCTTGCAAATCTCCATGTCTCCCACCTGGACTAGATCCCGAATGGAATTGAAGCGTCTCTTGATGTGCTTGGTTCTCTTGTGAAATCTGGATTCCTTTGCCAATGCAATTGCACTAGTATTGTCACAAAAGATTTTCATTGGACCCGATGCACTAGGTATGACACCTAGAACGGATATGAGCTCCTTCATCCAGACTCCTTCGTTTGCTGCTTCCGAAGCAGCTATGTACTCCGCTTCACATGTAGATCCCGCTACAACGCTTTGTTTAGAACTGCACCAACTGACAGCTCCACCGTTTAATGTAAACACATATCTGGTTTGCGATTTAGAATCGTCCGGATCAGTGTCAAAGCTTGCATCAACGTAACCATTTACGATGAGCTCTTTGTCACCTCCATATACGAGAAACATATCCTTAGTCCTTTTCAGGTATTTCAGGATGTTCTTGACCGCTGTCTAGTGATCCACTCCTGGATTACTTTGGTACCTCCCTGCTAGACTTATAGCAAGACACACATCAGGTCTGGTACACAACATTACATACATGATAGAGCCTATGGCTGAAGCATAGGGAACATCTTTCATTTTCTCTCTATCTTCTGCAGTGGTCGGGAATTGAGTCTTACTCAATTTAACACCTTGTAACACAGGCAAGAATCCTTTCTTTGCTTGATCCATTTTGAACTTCTTCAAAACTTTGTCAAGGTATGTGCTTTGTGAAAGTCCAATTAAGCATCTTGATCTATCTCTATAGATCTTAATGCCCAATATGTAAGCAACTTCACCGAGGTCTTTCATTAAAAAACTCTTATTCAAGTATCCCTTTATGCTATCCAAAAATTCTATATCATTTCCGATTAGTAATATGTCATCCACATATAATATCAGAAATGCTACAGAGCTCCCACTCACTTTCTTGTAAATACAGGCTTCTCCAAAAGTCTGTACAAACCCAAATGCTTTGATCACACTATCAAAGCGTTTATTCCAACTCTGAGAGGCTTGCACCAGTCCATAAATGGATTGCTGGAGCTTGCACACTTTGTTAGCTCCTTTTGGATCGACAAAACCTTCCGGCTGCATCATATACAACTCTTCTTCCAGAAATCCATTCAGGAATGCAGTTTTGACATCCATCTGCCAAATTTCATAATCATAAAATGCGGCAATTGCTAACATGATTCGGACAGACTTAAGCATCGCTACGGGTGAGAAGGTCTCATCGTAGTCAATCCCTTGAACTTGTCGAAAACCTTTTGCGACAAGTCGAGCTTTGTAGACAGTAACATTACCGTCAGCGTCAGTCTTCTTCTTGAAGATCCATTTATTTCTCTATTGCTTGCCGATCATTGGGCAAGTCAACCAAAGTCCGCACTTTGTTCTCATACATGGATCCCATCTCAGATTTCATGGCTTCAAGCCATTTTGCGGAATCTGGGCTCACCATCGCTTCTTCATACTTCGTAGGTTCATCATGATCTAGTAGCATGACTTCCAGAACAGGATTACCGTACCACTCTGGTGCGGATCTTACTCTGGTTGATCTACGAGGTTCAGTAGTAACTTGTTCTGAAGTTTCATGATCATCATCATTAGTTTCCTCACTAATTGGTGTAGGTGTCACAGAAACCGGTTTCTGTGATGTACTACTTTCCAATAAGGGATCAGGTACAGTTACCTCATCAAGTTCTACTTTCCTCCCACTCACTTCTTTCGAGAGAAACTCCTTCTCTAGAAAGGATCCATTCTTGGCGACAAATGTCTTGCCTTCGGATCTGTGATAGAAGGTGTACCCAACAGTCTCCTTTGGGTATCCTATGAAGACACATTTCTCCGATTTGGGTTCGAGCTTATCAGGTTGAAGCTTTTTCACATAAGCATCGCATCCCCAAACTTTCAGAAACGACAATTTTGGTTTCTTGCCAAACCACAGTTCATAAGGCGTCGTCTCAATGGATTTTGATGGTGACCTATTTAACGTGAATGCGGCCGTCTCTAAAGCATAACCCCAAAATGATAGCGGTAAATCTGTAAGAGACATCATAGATCGCACCATATCAAGTAAAGTACGATTACGACGTTCGGACACACCATTACGCTGTGGTGTTCCGAGTGGCGTGAGTTGCGAAACTATTCCGCATTGTTTCAAATGTAGACCAAACTCGTAACTCAAATATTCTCCTCCACGATCAGATTGTAGAAACTTTATTTTCTTGTTATGATGATTTTCAACTTCACTCTGAAATTCTTTGAACTTTTCAAATGTTTCAGACTTATATTTCATTAAGTAGATATACCCATATCTGCTTAAATCATCTGTGAAAGTGAGAAAATAACGATATCTACCATGAGCTTCAACATTCATTGGACCACATACATCTGTATGTATGATTTCCAACAAATCTGTTGCTCTCTCCATAGTACCGGAGAATGGTGTTTTAGTCATCTTGCCCATGAGGCACGGTTCGCAAGTACCAAGTGATTCATAATCAAGTGGTTCCAAAAGTCCATCAGTATGGAGTTTCTTCATGCGCTTTACACCGATATGACCTAAACGGCGGTGCCACAAATAAGTCGCACTATCATTATCAACTCTGCATCTTTTGGCTTCAACATTATGAATATGTGTATCACTACTATCGAGATTCATCAAAAATAGACCACTCTTCAAGGGTGCATCACCACAAAAGATATTACTCATATAAATAGAACAACCATTATTCTCTGATTTAAATGAATAACCATCTCGCATCAAACAAGATCCAGATATAATGTTCATGCTCAACGCTGGCACCAAATAACAATTATTTAGGTCTAATACTAATCCCGATGGTAGATGTAGAGGTAGCGTGCCGACCGCGATCACATCGACTTTGGAACCATTTCCCACGCGCATCGTCACCTTGTCCTTCGCCAGTGTTCGCTTAATCAGTAGTCCCTGTTTTGAGTTGCAAATATTAGCAACAGAACCAGTATCAAATACCCATGTGCTACTGCAAGCTCTAGTAAGGTACACATCAATAACATGTATATCACATATACCTTTGTTCACCTTGCCATCCTTCTTATCCGCCAAATACTTGGGGCAGTTCCGCTTCCAGTGACCAGTCTGCTTGCAGTAGAAGCACTCAGTTTCAGGCTTAGGTCCAGACTTGGGTTTCTTCTCTTGAGCAGCAACTTGCTTGATGTTCTTCTTGAAGTTCCCCTTCTTTTTCCCTTTGCCCTTTTTCTTGAAACTAGTGGTCTTGTTGACCATCAACACTTGATGCTCCTTTTTGATTTCTACCTTCGCAGCTTTCAGCATCGCGAAGAGCTCGGGAATTGTCTTATCCATCCCTTGCATATTATAGTTCATCATGAAGCTCTTGGAGCTAGGTGGAAGTGATTGGAGAATTCTGTCAATGACGCAATCATCTGGAAGATTAACTCCCAATTGAATCAAGTGATTATTATACCCAGACATTTTGAGTATATGCTCACAGAGAGAACTGTTCTCCTCCATCTTGCAGCTATAGAACTTATTGGAGACTTCATATCTCTCAATCCGAGCATTTGCTTGAAATATTAACTTCAACTCCTGGAACATCTCATATGCTCCATGACGTTCAAAACATCGTTGAAGACCCGATTCTAAGCCATAAAGCATGGCACATTGAACTATCGAGTAGTCATCAGCTTTGCTCTGCCAGACGTTCTTAACATCGTCAGTTGCATCAGCAACAGGCCTGGCACCCAGCGGTGCTTCTAGGACGTAATTCTTTTGTGCAGCAATGAGGATAATCCTCAAGTTACGGACCCAGTCCGTGTAATTGCTACCATCATCTTTCAACTTTGCTTTCTCAAGGAACGCATTAAAATTCAACGGAACAATAACACGGGCCATCTATCTACAATCAAACATAAATAAGCAAGATACTATCAGTTACTAAGTTCATGATAAATTTAAGTTCAATTAATCATATTACTTAAGAACTCCCACTCAGAAAGGCATCCCTCTAATCTTCTAAGTGATCACGTGATCCAAATCAACTAAACCATAACCGATCATCACATGAAATGGAGTAGTTTTCAATGGTGAACATCACTATGTTGATCATATCTACTATATGATTCACGCTCGACCTTTCGGTCTCAGTGTTCCGAGGCCATATCTGCATATGCTAGGCTCGTCAAGTTTAACCTGAGTATTCTGCGTGTGCAAAACTGGCTTGCACCCATTGTTGATGGACGTAGAGCTTATCACACCCGATCATCACGTGGTGTCTGGGCACGACGAACTTTGGCAATGGTGCATACTCAGGGAGAACACTTTTATCTTGAAATTTAGTGAGAGATCATCTTATAATGCTACCGTAAATCAAAGCAAGATAAGATGCATAAAAGATAAACATCACATGCAATCAATATAAGTGATATGATATGGCCATCATCATCTTGTGCTTGTGATCTCCATCTCCGAAGCATCATCATGATCACCATCGTCACCGGCGCGACACCTTGATCTCCATCATAGCATCGTTGTCATCTCGCCAATCTTATGCTTCTACGACTATCGCTACCGCTTAGTGATAAAGTAAAGCATTACAGGGCGATTGCATTGCATACAATAAAGCGACAACCATATGGCTCCTGCCAGTTGCCGATAACTTGGTTACAAAACATGATCATCTCATACAATAAAATTTAGCATCATGCCTTGACCATATCACATCACAACATACCCTACAAAAACAAGTTAGACGTCCTCTACTTTGTTTGTTGCAAATTTTACGTGGCTGCTACGGGCTTAAGCAAGAACCAATCTTACCTACGCATCAAAACCACAATGATAGTTCGTCAAGTTGGTGCTGTTTTAACCTTCGCAAGGACCGGGCGTAGCCACACTCAGTTCAACTAAAGTTGGAGAAACTGACACTCGCCAGCCACCTGTGTGCAAAGCACGTCGGTAGAACTAGTCTCGCGTAAGTGTACGCGTAATGTCGGTCCGGGCCGCTTCATCCAACAATACCGCCGAACCAAAGTATGACATGCTGGTAAGCAGTATGACTTATATCACCCACAACTCACTTGTGTTCTACTCGTGCATATAACATCAACACATAAAATAGGCCCGGATGCCACTGTTGGGTAACGTAGTAATTTCAAAAAAAAATCCTATGCACACGCAAGATCATGGTGATGCATAGCAACAAGATGGGAGAGTGTTATCTACGTACCCTCGTAGACCAACAGCGGAAGCGTTATGACAACGCGGTTGATGTAGTCGTACGTCTTCACGGCCCGACCGATCAAGCATGGAAACTACGGCACCTCCGAGTTCTAGCACACGTTCAGCTCGATGACGATCCCCGGACTCCGATCCAGCAAAGTGTCGGGGATGAGTTCCGTTAGCACGACGGCGTGGTGACGATCTTGATGTTCTACCGTCGCAGGGCTTCGCCTAAGCACCGCTACAATATTATCGAGGATTATGGTGGAGGGGGGGCACCACACACGGCTAAGAGAACGATCACGAAGATCAACTTGTTTCTAGAGGTGCCCCCCTGCCCCCGTATATAAAGGAGCAAGGGGGAGGGGCGGCCGGCCAGGAGGAGGCGCGCTAGGGAGGAGTCCTACTCCTACCGGGAGTAGGACTCCCTCCTTTTCCTTCTCCAACTAGGAGAGGGGGAAGGAAGGGAGAGAGGAGAGGAAGGAAAGGGGGGGGGCGCCGCCCCCCCTCCTTGTCCAATTCGGACTAGAGGGGGAGGGGGCGCCCGGCCTGCCCTGGCCGCCCCTCCTCTTCTCCACTTTGGGCCCATGAGGCCCATTAACCCCCGGGGGGGTTCCGGTAACCCCCCGGTACTCCGGTTTTATCCGAAACTTCTCCGGAACACTTCCGGTGTCCGAATATAGCCGTCCATTATATCAATCTTTATGTCTCGACCATTTCAAGACTCCTCATCATGTCCGTGATCACATCCGGGACTCCGAACAAACTCCGGTACATCAAAATATATAAACTCATAATGAAACTGTCATCGTAACGTTAAGCGTGCGGACCCTACGGGTTCGAGAACAATGTAGACATGACCGAGACACATCTCCGGTCAATAACCAATAGCGGAACCTGGATGCTCATATTGGCTCCTACATATTCTATGAAGATCTTTGTCGGTCAGACCGCATAACAACATACATTGTTCCCTTTGTCATCGGTATGTTACTTGCCCGAGATTCGATCGTCGGTATCTCAATACCTAGTTCAATCTCGTTACCGGCAAGTCTCTTTACTCTTTCCGTAATACATCATCTCGCAACTAACTCATTAGTTGCAATGATTGCAAGGCTTATGTGATGTGCATTACCGAGAGGGCCCAGAGATACCTCTCCGACAATTGGAGTGACAAATCCTAATCTCGAAATACGCCAACCCAACATGTACCTTTGGAGACACCTGTAGAGCTCCTTTATAATCACCCAGTTACGTTGTGACGTTTGGTAGCACACAAAGTGTTCCTCCAGCAAACGGGAGTTACATAATCTCATAGTCTTAGGAACATGTATAAGTCATGAAGAAAGCAATAGCAACATACTAAACGATCGGGTGCTAAGCTAATGGAATGGGTCATGTCAATCACATCATTCTCCTAATGATGTGATCCCGTTAATCAAATGACAACACATGTCTATGGTTAGGAAACATAACCATCTTCGATTAACGATCTAGTCAAGTAGAGGCATACTAGTGACACTATGTTTGTCTATGTATTCACACAAGTATTATGTTTCCGGTTAATGCAATTCTAGCATGAATAATAAACATTTATCATGATATAAGGAAGTAAATAATAACTTTATTATTGCCTCTAGGGCATATTTCCTTCACTCTCCCACTTGCACTAGAGTCAATAATCTAGATTACACAGTAATGATTCTAACACCCATGGAGTCTTGGTGCTGATCATGTTTTGCTCGTGGAAGAGGCTTAGTCAACGGGTCTGCAACATTCAGATCCGTATGTATCTTGCAAATTTCTATGTCTCCCACCTAGACTAGATCCCGAATGGAATTGAAGCGTCTCTTGATGTGCTTGGTTCTCTTGTGAAATGTGGATTCCTTCGCCAAGGCAATTGCACCAGTATTGTCACAAAAGATTTTCATTGGACCCGATGCACTAGGTATGACACCTAGATCGGATATGAACTCCTTCATCCAGACTCCTTCATTTGCTGCTTCCGAAAGAGCTATGTACTCCGCTTCACACGTAGATTCCGCCACGACGCTTTGTTTAGAACTGCACCAACTGACAGCTCCACCATTCAATGTAAACACGTATCCGGTTTGCGATTTAGAATCGTCCGGATCAGTATCGAAGCTTGCATCAACGTAACCGTTTACGATGAGCTCTTTGTCACCTCCATAAATGAGAAACATATCCTTAGTCCTTTTCAGGTATTTCAGGATGTTCTTGACCGCTGTCTAGTGATCCACTCCTGGATTACTTTGGTACCTCCCTGCTAGACTTATAGCAAGGCACACATCAGGTCTGGTACACAACATTGCATACATGATAGAGCCTATGGCTGAAGCATAGGGAACATCTTTCTTCTTCTCTCTATCTTTTGAAGTGGTTTGCATTGAGTCTTGCTCAACTTCTCACCTTGTAACACAGGCAAGAACCCTTTCTTTGTTTGATCTATTTTGAACTTCTTCAAAACTTTGTCAAGGTATGTGCTTTGTGGAAGTCCAATTAAGCGTCTTGATCTATCTCTATAGATCTTAATGCCCAATATATATGCAGCTTCACCGAGGTCTTTCATTGAAAAACTCTTATTCAAGTATCCCTTTATCCTATCCAGAAATTCTATATCATTTCCAATCAGCAATATGTCATCCACATATAATATTAGAAATGCTACAGAGCTCCCACTCACTTTCTTGTAAATACAGGCTTCTCCAAAAGTTTGTATAAAACCAAATGCTTTGATCACACTATCAAAACATTTATTCCAACTCCGAGAAGCTTGCACCAGTCCATAAATGGATCGCTGGAGCTTGCACACTTTGTTAGCTCCCTTTGGATCGACAAAACCTTCTGGTTGCATCATATACAACTCATTCAGGAATGCAGTTTTTACATCCATTTGCCAAATTTCATAATCATAAAATGCGGCAATTTCTAATATGATTCGGACATACTTAAGCATCGCTACGGGTGAGAAGGTCTCATCGTAGTCAATCCCTTGAACTTGTCGAAAACCTTTCGCAACAAGTCGAGCTTTATAGACAGTAACATTACCGTCAGTGCCAGTCTTCTTCTTGAAGATCCATTTATTCTCAATGGCTTGCCGATCATCGGGCAAGTCAACCAAAGTCCATACTTTGTTCTCATACATGGATCCCATCTTAGATTTCATGGCCTCAAGCCATTTTGCGGAATCTGGGCTCACCATCGATTCTTCATGGTTCGTAGGTTCATCATGGTCTAGTAACATGACTTCCAGAACAGGATTAACGTACCACTCTGGTGCGGATCTTTCTATGGTTGATCTACGAGGTTCAGTAACAACTTGATCTGAAGTTTCATGATCATCATTATTAACTTCTCAACTAATTGGTGTAGGTGTCGCAGAAACCGGTTTCTGTGATGAACTACTTTCCAATTGAGGACCAGGTACAGTTACCTCATCAAGTTCTACTTTCCTCCCACTCACTTCTTTCGAGAGAAACTCCTTCTCTAGAAAGATTCAGAATTTAGCAACAAAAGTCTTGCCTTCGGATCTGTGATAGAAGGTGTACCCAACTGTCTCTTTTGGGTATCCTGTGAAGACACATTTTTCCGATTTGGGTTCGAGCTTATCAGGTTGAAGCTTTTTCACATAAGCATCGCAGCCCCAAACTTTAAGAAATGACAAATTTGGTTTCTTGCCAAACCATAGTTCATAAGGCGTCGTCTCAATGGATTTTGACGGTGTCCTATTTAACGTGAATGCAGCCGTCTCTAAAGCATAACCCCAAAACGATAGCGGTAAATCAGTAAGAGACATCATAGATCGCACCATATCAAGTAAAGTACGATTACAACATTCGGACACACCATTACGCTGTGGTGTTCCGGGTGGCGTGAGTTGTGAAACTATTCCGCATTGTTTCAAATGAAGACCAAAATCGTAATTCAAATATTTTCCTCCATGATCAGATCATAGAAACTTTATTTTCTTGTTATGATGATTTTCAACTTCACTCTGAAATTCTTTGAACTTTTCAAATGTTTCAGACTTATGTTTCATTAAGTAGATATACCCATATCTGCTTAAATCATCTGTGAAGGTGAGAAAATAACGATACCCGCCGCGAGCCTCAACATTCATCGGACCACATACATCTGTATGTATGATTTCCAACAAATCTGTTGCTCGCTCCATAGTTCCGGAGAATGGCGTTTTAGTCATCTTGCCCATGAGGCATGGTTCGCATGTACCAAGTGATTCATAATCAAGTGGTTCAAAAAGTCCATCAGTATGGAGTTTCTTCATGCGCTTTACACCGATATGACCTAAACAGCACTGCGACAAATAAGTTTCCCTATCATTATCAACTCTGCATCTTTTGGCTTCAATATTATGAATATGTGTATCACTACTATCGAGATTCAACAAAAATAGACCACTCTTCAAGGGTACATGACCATAAAATATATTACTCATATAAATAGAACAACCATTATTCTCTGATTTAAATGAATAACCGTCTCGCATCAAACAAGATCCAGATATAATGTTCATGCTTAACGCTGGCACCAAATAATAATTATTTAGGTCTAAAACTAATCCCGAAGGTAGATGTAGAGGTAGCATGCCGACCGCGATCACATCGACTTTGGAACCATTTCCCACGCGCGTCGTCACCTCGTCCTTAGCCAATCTTCGCATAATCCGTAGTCCCTGTTTAGAGTTGCAAATATTAGCAACAAAACCAGTATCAAATACCCAGGTACTACTGCGAGCATTAGTAAGGTACACATCAATAACATGTATATCACATATACCTTTGTTCACCTTTCCATCCTTCTGATCAGCCAAATACTTGGGGCAGTTCCGCTTCCAGTGACCAGTCTGCTTGCAGTAGAAGCACTCAGTCTCAGGTTTAGGTCTAGACGAGGGTTTCTTCTCTTGAGCAGCAACTTGCTTGCTGTTCTTCTTGAAGTTCCCCTTCTTCTTCCCTTTGCCCTTTTTCTTGAAACTGGTGGTCTTATTGACCATCAACACTTGATGCTCCTTCTTGATTTCTACCTCCGTAGCCTTTAGCATTGCAAAGAGCTCGGGAATCGTCTTATCCATCCCTTGCATATTATAGTTCATCACTAAGCTCTTGTAGCATGGTGGCAGTGATTGGAGAATTCTGTCAATGACGCTATCATCCAGAAGATTAACTCCCAGTTGAATCATGTGATTATTATATTTGAGTATATGCTCACTGGCAGAACTATTCTCCTCCATCTTGCAGCTGTAGAACTTATTGGAGACTTCATATCTCTCAATCCGGGCATTTGCTTGAAATATTAACTTCAACTCCTGGAACATCTCATATGCTCCATGACGTTCAAAACATCGTTGAAGTCCCGGTTCTAAGCCGTAAAGCATGGCACATTGAACTATCGAGTAGTCATCAGCTTTGCTCTGCCAGACGTTCTTAACGTCATCAGTTGCATCAGCAGCAGGCCTGGCACCCAGTGGTGCTTCCAGGACGTAATTCTTCTATGCAGCAATGAGGATAATCCTCAAGTGACGGACCCAGTCTGTGTAATTGCTACCATCATCTTTTAACTTTGCTTTCTCAAGGAATGCATTAAAATTCAACGGAACAACAGCACGGGCCATCTATCTACAATCAACATAGACAAGCAAGATACTATCAGGTACTAAGTTCATGATAAATTTAAGTTCAATTAATCATATTACTTAAGAACTCCCACTTAGATAGACATCCCTCTAATCCTCTAAGTGATCACGTGATCCAAATCAACTAAACCATGTCCGATCATCACGTGAGATGGAGTAGTTTCAATGGTGAACATAACTATGTTGATCATATCTACTATATGATTCACGCTCGACCTTTCGGTCTCCGTGTTCCGAGGCCATATCTGTTATATGCTAGGCTCGTCAAGTTTAACCTGAGTATTCCGCGTGTGCAACTGTTTTGCACCCGTTGTATAACGTAGAGCCTATCACACCCGATCATCACATGGTGTTTCAGCACGAAGAACTTTCGCAACGGTCCATACTCAGGGAGAACACTTATACTTTGATACTTTAGTGAGGGATCATCTTATAATGCTACCATCAATCAAAGCAAGATAAGATGCATAAAAGATAAACATCACATGCAATCAATATAAGTGATATGATATGGCCATCATCATCTTGTGCTTGTGATCTCCATCTCCGAAGCACCATCATGATCATCATCGTCATCGGCGCGACACCTTGATCTCCATCGTAGCATCGTTGTTGTCTCGCCAATCTTATGCGTCTACGACTATCGCCACCGCTTAGTGATAAAGTAAAGCATTACAGGGCGATTGCATTGCATACAATAAAGCGACAACCATATGGCTCCTACTAGTTGCCGATAACTCGGTTACAAAACATGATCATCTCATACAATAAAATTTAGCATCATGTCTTGACCATATCACATCACAACATGCCCTGCAAAAACAAGTTAGACGTCCTCTACTTTGTTGTTGCAAGTTTTACGTGGCTGCTACGGGCTTAGCAAGAACCATTCTTACCTACGCATCAAAACCACAACGATAGTTTGTCAAGTTGGTGCTGTTTTAACCTTCGCAAGGACCGGGCGTAGCCACACTCGGTTCAACTAAAGTTGGAGAAACTGACACCCTCCAGCCACCTATGTGCAAAGCACGTCGGTAGAACCAGTCTCGCGTAAGCGTATGCGTAATGTCGGTCCGGGCCGCTTCATCCAACAATACCGCCGAACCAAAGTATGACATACTGGTAAGCAGTATGACTTATATCGCCCACAACTCACTTGTGTTCTACTCGTGCATATGACATCTACGCATAAAACCTGGCTCGGATGCCACTGTTGGGGAACGTAGCAATTTCAAAAAATTTCCTACGCTCACGCAAGAACATGGTGATGCATAGCAATGAGAGGGGAGAGTGTTGTCCACGTACCCTCATAGACCGAAAGCGGAAGCGTTAGCACAACGCGGTTGATGTAGTCGTACGTCTTCATGATCCGACCGATCAAGTACCGAATGGACGGCACCTCCGAGTTTCAGCACACGTTCAGCCTGATGACGTCCCTCGAACTCCGATCCAACCGAGTGTTGAGGGAGAGTTTCATCAGCACGACGGCATGGTGACGATGATGATGTTCTACCGACGCAGGGCTTCGCCTAAGCACCGCTACAATATTATCAAGGTGGACTATGGTGGAGGGGGGAACCGCAC
Organism: Triticum dicoccoides; assembly: GCF_002162155.2. Classification (NCBI taxonomy): domain Eukaryota; kingdom Viridiplantae; phylum Streptophyta; class Magnoliopsida; order Poales; family Poaceae; genus Triticum; species Triticum dicoccoides. The sequence goes on along the minus strand of NC_041388.1, from coordinate 304,473 downwards.
ACGGCTAAAAGATCAAACGATCAATTGTTGTGTCTATGGGGTGCCCCCTGCCCCCGTATATAAAGGAGCAAGGGGGGGGGGTGCGGCCGGCCAGGAGGAGGGCGCGCCAGGAGGAGTCCGACTCCTACCGGGAGTAGGACTCCCCCCTTTTCCTAGTTGGATTAGGACTTGCGGGGGAAGAGGAGGGGGAGAGGAAGGAAGGGGGGCGCCGACCCCTCTCCTTGTCCTATTCGGAGTAGGGGGGAGGGGCGCGCGGCCCTGCCCTGGCCGCCTCTCCTCTTCTCCGCAAAGGCCCACTAAGGCCCATTAACCCCAGGGGGGTTTTGGTAACCCCTCCGATACTCCAGTAAAATCCCGATTTCACCTGGAACACTTCCGATATCCAAACATAGGCTTCCAATATATCAATCTTCATGTCTCGACCATTTCGAGACTCCTCGTCATGTCCGTGATCACATCTGGGACTACGAACAACCTTCGATACATCAAAACATATAAACTCATAATATAACTGTCATCAAAACTTTAAGCTTACGAACCCTACGGGTTCAAGAACTATGTAGACATGACCGAGACACGTCTTCGGTCAATAACCAATAGCGGAACTTGGATGCCCATATTGGCTCCCACATATTCTACGAAGATCTTTATCGGTCAGACCGCATAACAACATACGTTGTTCCCTTTGTCATCGGTATGTTACTTGCCCGAGATTCGATCGTCGGTATCTCAATACCTAGTTCAATCTCGTTACCGGCAAGTCTCTTTACTCGTTCCGTAATACATCATCCCGCAACTAACTCATTAGTTGCAATGCTTGTAAGGCTTAAGTGATGTGCATTACCGAGAGGGCCCAGAGATACCTCTTTGACAATCGGAGTGACAAATCCTAATCTCGAAATACGCCAACCCAACAAGTACCTTTGGAGACACCTGTAGAGCACCTTTATAATCACCCAGTTACGTTGTGACGTTTGGTAGCACACAAAGTGTTCCTCCGGTAAACGGGAGTTGCATAATCTCATAGTCATAGGAACATGTATAAGTCATGAAGAAAGCAATAGCAGAATACTAAACGATCGTGTGCTAAGCTAACGGAATGGGTCAAGTAAATCACATCATTCTCCTAATGATGTGATCCCGTTAATCAAATGACAACTCATGTCTATGGCTAGGAAACATAACCATCTTTGATCAACGAGCTAGTCAAGTAGAGGCATAATAGTGACACTCTGTTTGTCTATGTATTCACACAAGTATTATGTTTCCGGTTAATACAATTCTAGCATGAATAATAAACATTTATCATGATATAAGGAAATAAATAATAACTTTATTATTGCCTCTAGGGCATATTTCCTTCATAGGTAGCATAGATTATATGCATTGGAAATGAAAAAATTGCCCAAAGGCATGGCAGGGAATGTATTGTGACAAGTCTCGTGATGCAACAATTGTGCTAGAGGCCGTAGCATCCGAGGATTTATGAATTTGGCATTACTTTTTTGGTATGTCGGGTACTCTCAGTGATATCAATGTATTGCAACGGTCTTATTTGTTTGCTAGGCTTGCTCGTGGTGATGCTCGTGTTTACAACTACACTATCCATGGGCATGAATACACAAAGGAGTACTATCTTGGAGATGGTATATACCCTCCTTGGTGCACATTTGTCAAGAGCATCAAAGACCCCCAAACTAGGAAATAATGTGAATTCACAAGGGTACAAGAGGCAACCTGAAAAGACATTGAAAGAGCATTCAGGGTTTTGCAATCTAGGTTTGCCATTGTTTGTGGTCCTGCTCGTTTTTGGGACAAGCGAACCTTGAAAAACATCATGACATGCTGTGTTATTCTTCACAATATGTTTATCGAAGATGAGATAGGCATGACCTTGGAGTTCTTCTACTGCAATGTGGGTAGCCGTGTCAAACCAGTTAGAGACACTAACCGCACTAGAGCTTTGCTTCAGACCTACAAGGAGATTGAACATGCAAACACCCACTTTCAGCTTTAGGAGGATCTCATTGAGCACCATTGGCAAAGGGCTGGGTAGTAACACATTCCATTTTTCCATTCATTTTTATTTAATTCATTTATGATTTGTATTTGGGACAAGTTTTGTATTGAATTATTCAGTTTGCTTCGGTGATTTGAATAATTATTGTAATTTGGATAATTTTTGTATCGTCAAATTGACATTTTTCCTTATATTGCAAATTAGCAATTCTGAATATGTGCATATGTGTCAAATTCAGATAAAACCGCAAACGACTTTGCAGGCCGGCGCTGGTGGACACAGAGTAAGACACCGCATAGCGGAACTGTAAAACGGAATATCCGCGAATATTCCTTTTTACAGTTCTGTTTTACAGTTCTTTTTACAGTTCTGCAAAGCCGTTTTTCGACGAACTGTAAACACGTTTTGTGTGTCGGCGTTATACGGGGTCCGATAGAGATGCTCTAATTCTTTCACAGCTCCCGGAAGCAAAACTAGCTGCTAGAGTGCATTGTTCCCTCATCCAATTTTGATCGAGTCAACAATTTCTCAAAGCTCTTTCATCCAATTCTTTTATTCTATAGACTATGCTTCTTAATTTTTGAAGGTGCACAATTAATTGAGGTATTCAATTCAGATTTGGGTCATCCAGTTTTGACCTTGTCAACAATTTCTCAAGCTCCCCCATTCAATTATTTTAGTTCACTATGTTTCCTAATTTTGAAGCTCTTTCATTTAGGTATTCAATTTTGTATTTGGTTTATGATTTTAACCGTGCCAATGATTTTTCAAATCAATCACCAGCAACCGGCTTATAACAACATAATAATACGGCGCACCTTCCCACCACCTGGAAGAAAGAAGCGTCACCATGTGATATTGTAGCACTAATATAGTATATATGCAGCCATCGACACAAAAATTTCCCCACATAAATATAGCTTGGGTAGCGTATAACACATAATCACACCACGAAAGGCCCACCACATCAACGCGTTATAAATAAAAATAAAACACACTATTATCTCTCGCACCCGCCAAACTAAATATTCCATCAGTTTCAAATATAAGGGGTATTAATTTTTTAGAAACTCAAATTTATTTATCTTTGACCAAGTTCAAAGAAAAAATATCGACATCCATAATATTAAACAAAAAAGGTGTAAAATTTCATTTCATGATGAATCTAAAAATACTGATTTAAAAGGTTTGCCTTTTCAAAAAATACCGACATCCATAATATTTTTCTATAAATTTAATCAAATTGAAAAGGTTTGCCTTTTCAAAAAATCAATATACCTTATATGTTTAAACAAAGTGATTATTTGTTAAGAAACCCAACAACACGAACCACACAACAAAGCGCGTCCAACCTTTCTAGTTCAAATGATTTTCAATATAAAAGTACTGATGGTCCTCCATGATGCATGGCCATGTCAGAAGTAGATCAGTAGAATTTTCTCAGGAATGACCCCGTGCGTGCATTCCTCATAACATTTACTTGAACCATCGAAAATAAAGCTTTCTAGCTAATAGCTTGGCCAGAACTCCATCTAGAAACCATCATCTCCTCATCAACAACCTCCTTCTCAACCCGTCATACGTACCTTGTGGAAGTAGTCTCAAGAAAGAATGGCGCTGAATACTAGGAATGCAATCGTTGCCGTTCTCCTCCTCGTCGTGATGGTCTCAACACCAGCGGTAACTGCCCAAGAGGACTGCTGGGACAAATGTTTCAAGGACTGCAAGGCAAAAATGGCAATGGAAGTTTGCAACCAAAAGTGCATTGACTTTGCAAGTATCAAACTGGAGCCAGAGAATATCAAACTGGAGCCAGAGAATATGTTAAGATGGCTGGCGATAAACTCAAGGAGACCAAAACTGCCTCTCGAGAACAGGCCACTAAACTCAAGAATGAAGCTACCACCTACTTAGAACGTGCCAAAGTCCTCAGTGATAAAGCCGTGACCCCGTGAGTGTGAGTGCGCACTCTTTTGTCTATCGGTGTCGCTGCTGTTATGGTGTCTATGGATGTTTTATTTATTTATTAAATTGTCGCGGTTGCATCCCATATTTTTTGGTTCCTTTCATTTTTGTGTCTTTGTTAACAGACCGTCTTTTGTATTATGATGACATGCTTGTTCCAGTGACTCCCTTTCTCTGTTTTGATTGTCGAGTTTACTGATGTATAATGATTTTCTAGTGATTTAATTGGCTATATAATAATAAAGTTTCTTGTTATGAAAATGTTCCCTTTTAATGCATACCGCGCATATTCTCCTATTTTATCGGCATGCAAGAAGGATTAGAATCTTTTGGATGTGTGAAAACAATCCGTCTACATTCAAGAACAATTTAGGCACACATATTCTAGAGAAGTATCCATGTAAGTCATTGCACATTTTTTTAGAAAATGTTCATATATATCTAAAAAACTATCACCCTGTCATTCACATGTTTTCTTAAAAACAACATGTAAGTTGTCTGTGCAGTGTAAAAGAAGAAATGGAAAACACCAGGAAACCACATTAATTAATCAATTTTTCCTAGGAAATAATCGCAGGCGAAAACATGGTGGCTGAGAAAAAACAAGGCATCTATAATCCCCACAGCCACTGAGGCAATCGTGCCTAGTCTTATTATTATTTTCAAGACCTATGTCTGGATAAACAGAATATTTCCGGTCCGGTTGGGGAAAAAACAACTGTACCGCTAAAATTACACAAGAGGGTTATGCAAAGAAGTGGTAGCCCAGTGCGAAAATTTCTTGTTACCTTTTTTTATCTTTTGAGAACCCGTTACCAAATAGGAAAACTTGGCACCTCACATTCCGTCTTGAAATATTTTCGTTTCTGCCAAAGGAAGAGAGAACCTGGCACCACACATCCCGCCAGGGAATATCTTCACCTTTGCAGTTTCATAGGGAGTATTTTCAGTTTTGGCATTTGAACCTGAGGTGATTTAGGTGGAACAAATTGCCTCTGCCCACAACATTATTATTTTCTAGTTCATTACACATTCGGTTATGCTCTATCTATACCGGCCCATTGTCTTGGATTTTCAGAATGTGTTAATCGGTTGCTCCATTCTGCAATACATCTGAACAAGAGACACATGTTTTTCTTTTGTTTTGAACTGGGGCTCATCCAGCTTCCATTTGATACTGTTAATGAAAACAACACCATACAAGCTTGACAAAGCTCTATACGGACTGAAACAGCCTCCCAGGGCATGGTACTCACGACTAATTAAGTCAAAAAACTGCAAACACTTGGTTTCGTTCCTTCAAAATTTGACACGTCCTTGTTCATTTACAATAAGTCAAATACCACTATATTTGTTCTTATTTACGTTGATGATATCATTGTCACAAGTTCATCTGATGAAGCTGTGACAGGTTTGTTAAAGGATCTGAGTGTTGAGTTTGCCCTTAAGGATCCGGGAGACCTACATTTATTTCTAGGAATTGAAGTTAAAAAACATGGAGACAGTCTTCATCTCTCTCAGGAAAAGTATGCCACTGATCTGGTAAGGTGAGTTGGGTGCCAAGGATATAAGCATGCACCAACACCACTATCTAGTATAGAAAAACGGTCACTTGCTGAGGGAGAACCCTTGAGTGAGGAAGATAGTACCAGATATAGAAGTTTAGTGGGAGCACTTCAGTACATAACTTTAACAAGGCTTGATATTTCTTTTGCTGTCAACAAAGTATGTCAGTTTCTTCATGCTCCCACCAAAACTCATTGGACTTCTACAAAACGCATAGTGAGATATGTGAAAGATACTATGAATCTTAGTCTTACCTTCAGCAAGTCCTCTTCCACTCTTGTTAGTGCTTTTTCTGATTCTGACTGGGCAGGATGTCCAGATGACAGATGCTCCACTGGTGGTTTTGCAATATTCTTTGGGCCAAACTTGATATCCTGGTGTGCAAAGAAAGAAGCCATGGTGTCAAGGTCAAGTACAGAAGTTGAGTATAAAGCACTAGCTAATGCCACAATAGAGATTGTATGGGTTTAGTCCATGTTGAAAGAGCTTGGTGTGAAGCACACTCGAATTCCATGTCTATGGTGTGATAATCTCGGTCCTACTTATCTATTTGCTAATCCAGTCTTTCATGCCAGGACGAAACACATTGAGATAGGCTTCCACTTTGTTCGAGAAAGGGTAGCTAATAAGCAATTGGAGATTCGTTTTGTGCATTCACGAGATCAGGTTGCAGATGGATTCACAAAGGCATTACCTACAAGGAGTCTTGAGGAATTCAAGTGTAATTTCAACTTAACCAAGTTGTGATTAAGGGAGGGTGCCAAACGACACATATTGCATCGTGTGATAGCCGGCTCCACTCCTTGTAACCGAAGACTACAGATAGGGATAGAGATAGGTAGTTTATATTCTCCTAGATATCTCTTCCTTCCTTCCCAAGTCTGTAATCCCAACAACTTGTATGCTATCCAAGGAGTGGCGCCCCTGGTTATATAACATGCAAGCGTCGCCCAGAGCTAGGGTACGACGTTTCCCGCAGGGCTCATCCAGGTTCCATTTGATGCTGTTAATGGAAACAACATCATAAGCGCACAAAATGCAACAAAATGGTAAATCAGAAGCCTCCACACGCGGGCCTACTAAAAGATGATTTTTACACCTTTCTAGGAGGGCTAGCAAGGTGGGTACAAGCGAGTACGTAGTTAGCATTTTCAGCCGTGTGGATGTGGAGTTCTTGCATGTAACCATCTTGTAAGAAAATTGTGGATGGGGTCGTTTCCCTCCTCCTTTAACACATGATACACACATTCATGCGATGTCTAGAAAAAAAGCCTCCACTAATAACAGGAGAAACCCACTGAAACGGGTGCTATCATGTCGAAAAGCATCCTTATGAGGTAAAAAAACTAGCGAGACTCTGACGGAGTAGCAAAGGTGCCCAAACATCAACGTCTATACCTGACGCAATAGGCAAACAAATGAATGAAATGATGCAGTCGTTTGAACCTCAAACCGCAGCATTTCAGAATCTCAAGACTGATGCCTTCGACCAGCTCAAGACCAGCGGAAGGAGTTGGATCAAGAAAGTGCCCTTTAGTTTGTGGTCGGCCTAGACGACCCTGTGTAGGATCACAGAGGAAATCTGTTGGGGCAAAACCTTGCCCTAGCTCTTCCTCGAGTCTACCTCTCCCTCTCTGTCACCTCACTCTAGCATAAACTGATCAGAGGAAGAAGAAAGCGAAGCGTTCTTTTGAGAACTCGTGCAGGAATATTTTCCTGGCACCTCACTTTCATCCGGGAATATTTTCGGTTCTGCTAAAGGACGAGAGAACCTGGCACACACATCCCGTCAGGGAATATCTTCACCTTTGAAGTTTCATTAGGGAGTATTTTCAGTTTTGACATTTGAACCTCAGGTGATTTAGGGGGAACAAATTGCCTATGCCCACAACATGATGATTTTCTAGTTCATTACACATTCGGTTATGCACTATCTACATACGTTGTCTTGGATTTTCAGAATGTGTTAATCGGTTGCTCCATTTTGCAATACATCTGAACAAGAGAAACATGTTTTTCTTTTCTTTCGAACTGGGGCTCATCCCGCTTCCATTTGATACTGTTAATGGAAACAACACCATACACGCACAAAACACAACAAATGGGAAATCAGAAGCCTCCACTAATGCCAGGGAAAACCACTGAAACGCGTGCTATCTTGTCGACGACCATCCTTATGAGGCATAGTGTTGACGCACAAAAATGGCATGATCGCAAAGAGTGACTTGAGTCTATAATGGGACGAGGTTAAAATTTTGAGTTCATGTCACCATTTGATGACCCTCTTCAAGATGATCGAAATAAATATGAAGATGGACCAAAACGGAGCTCAAGTGCAAAAGATATGGCAATTTTGGAGTTACCTGTGTTGACATCAGATTAGAAAATGGTATGTAACCTTATTAAGACGGCCTCAGATGGAAAAAGTTTCTCCATGAAAGTTCTTCATCTCGTCGAAATGGACGATTTTGATATAAAGATCATCTTAATCCAAGGTCGTATGCCAAAGTTACAGTCAAAACTACGTGCTGCAGCACTATATGGCCGGATCATCCGCGCCGGGGTCCAGATCATCCGGCCGGGGGAAAAAAATTGACCCAAACAACAGAAGCTAAAAGTTGAAGCCGAATGATCTGGGTAAAGTCCCGGATGATCCAGGTAAAGGCCGGACAATCTGGGCAATCGTCCGGACGTCCGGACAAGTTTTTCTGCTGCAGACTTTAGAAAACGGCCCAAAAAACCCTCAAAGTGGCCTCAGATCGAAAAGTGTTCAACATGAAAGTTGTGAGTCTCGTCGAGGCAGTTGATTTTGATATATAAAAGTCCAAATCCGAGATCATATGTGGATTCTAGAGACAAAACAGTAAGCTGCTGTCAGAAAACTGGGCTAGGCCGAATCATCCGGGCCTAGAGCCGGACATCCGGGCCGAAAGTCGTGAAAAGTCCGAATTTGGCTATATTTTGATGATTTGGACGACGAGGCCAGTCCTTTTCTTGTACGGGAAGTCCATCCGCCTCTTATATAGACGAGAGGTGACGGCCGATTGAACAACACACAATCGCAAAACGCATCTACTTTTTACCCTAGTTTTACATTCCGCGTTATTTCTCTCTCGTTCTTCGTGTGTTCTTCGTGTTGCAGGGAAGCAATCCTCGAGGCTCTAGGGGCGGGTGAACCGACCTAGGGAAGCCCATAGCCGCCGCGAATCCTGACGGGGTCCCTCCCGGGCGCGTGGGGTTTCGGGTCCTCAAAAGCACCAGCCGGATTGTCTTGCGTACCGCGCTTCCGACGGGTCTCCTTCGGCGTGAGCTGCGGTGCATCACCCCCGGCGTCGAGGGTACACGGTGACGTGTTCATGTGCGAACACACTTTTTGGCGACTCCGCTAGGGACGAAGCTTTGAACGGTCTCCGGTCTGTTCTTGCTATGAAGAGATCGTCATCTAGGGTTTGCAATCTACGAAGGTAATATGAATACTCAATTCACATATGTAGATGCAAATAATGCATAGTTGTTGCTAGATCATCTAATGAGCATAATGTATCGGCTAGCCCTAGCTTTATCAATCATGCATCTAATTATGTGCAAGAGCCGATGCAACAAAACCTTCATGCTTCTACTTCATATAATTTTAGCAACATGCAACATATGTATCCCAACTCCCATGCATCGGCGACCCCACAAATCTATATGCCGATGAACAACATGATGAGTTCGGTTAATCAAGTTGAGACACCCCATGTTGGAACTTCCAATAGTATGCAACAAAGTGTTTCAACTTTTTATTCATCGGCAACTAACTTGCAACATCTTAATCCAAACATGCCGGTGGATAGGGGAATTGGCCATGCTACTACTAGTTATTTGGCCAATTACCCTCAAACATCATATGCTAAACCTCATGATACTAATTTTTTGGCACCATACGCAGTTGTTGATGTCCATAATTCGGCCCCGCACCTTCACGATCATGGACGAATAAGTGAAACTTCTGCAGGAGCACAAATGCCTTCACCTATTACCGTGGCATATCATGTTCCCCCTACACAATTACATAATTTTGGCAACATCTCATTGTCGAAAGAGTCTAAGAGCATCGGGGGGCAACCATATCCAGATTGGGTAATTGAGAAAAAGCTTACATTCTCTTGGGATTTGTGCAACGCTATTCGCCAGGAACTAATAGATGGCAGGAAGCCTCATGACTTTGCTGCTGTAAAAGCAAGAGTTGTGCAAATGATGCATTCGCCTAGTTCTGTAGCAACCAATGTACCCCCTACACAATTGCAAAGTTTTGGCACCTCATTACCAAAAGAGTCTCAAAGCATTGGTGGGCAATCTCATGAGGAGTGGATGCAAATTGAGATGAAAAAGTTTAAAGCTCGCCAAACTGAGATGTGGGCTAAAATAAGACAAGAGCGAGAAGCCTTGCAGACTCAAAAAGAGAAAAGTATTGATTCAGGTAACAAAGAAAATTCGGTTATTGAAAAAGCCGAATCAAATAGTATGTGTACCAAATCTATCAAAGAAAAAGAGGATGCCAAGGCATTGGAGAGTTATTCAAAAGTGCAACATGGTCTCCCAACGTGTATGAAGAGGTATGTCTACCAAGTGATTTACCTATTTTTAGATTTGGTCAAAACTTTATTGTTGATGCATCTATTAGGAAAAATCTTATAAGTAATTTTGAAAGACCAATGATGAAGGGTAATTTACTTGTTAGCAACAAAATTGTTACAAAGTATATCAATCAACCTATTGTGCCATTCATAAAGACCGATAGTGACTTATTATTGCAGCCAAAGTCATCCCTATTGCTTTACTTAAAACTTTTATCTAAGTGGGCAGCTTTGTTTATTTCTTACTTGGCTTACACTTGGTCTCAGTTGAGACATGTATGTTTTAACTATTTTCATTTCAGAAATTTAAAGCCAAGAGTAAATTCTTTTGAGAAAACCAATGCTAGTATAATATCTTATCCAATAACATCGAAAAAAGAATGCAAAAGAAAATGCATGGCCAAATGGGGAGATTCGAAATCTGAACCATTCGTTAGCTTACCTATAAAGCCGTTCTCACAAGAAGATCGGCTAGAAAATAAAAGGTTTACCTTCAATTCAAGCATGTGTGATCAAATATTTGAGTTGTTGGTGAGAAATAATTATATTAGAATTCTTGATCACCATGTTGAGCCATCTGTCCAGGGACGAATGTATTGTAAGTTGCATGATTCGTCCAAGCATAATTTTGAGGATTGCAACATGTTTCGTCAAATAGTTAAATCGGCAATTGATAAAGGACGATTAAAATTTGTTGAGACACCAACAATAACGAGTCTATTCCAATTGGTCCTGATGGCAAAAGGTTTTTGCATCAGCTGCTTCAAGCCGATCCATTTAAAGAGAAGGTAAAAACTACAAGTGACGGGATCGAGCTTTCAAGTAATCAAGTAGTTGAAGAGCACAATGAACATAATCTTGAGGGCGAGAATTCCATTGAAGCTACAATGAAGATGCCAAGGACTGGGCGGCAGCAAGGAAATCCAATGATCGATGAATGCAACCAAAAGAAAACAAAGGCCGAAATAAGTGCAAGTGTAAGAGATCAAAAATCACCTTCGCTGAACTCTTGGATAAATATCAAAAGAAGAGTGAAGAGAAGAATGCTTATCGGCCAAATCGTGCAAAGAAACCAAGATCACCCCCAAGGCGCAAATATGAGGATCGGTATTGGCAAAGTGATAATTTTAATGAAACATATTTATATCCTTATTTTGGGCCGCTGATGCCAATGTCGTGGATGCCTCCCTATGCTCATGTAGATTCATATCCATCATTGGACAGTATGATACAAGGGCACATTCTTCATCTTATTTTAAACCATCTCACCAATATTATGCAGCTCCGAGAAGATCAACATTTGAACAATCACATGTTAAAGACCGTTTCAATCATAAGGAATCGGTCCAGAGCTCAAGGAAGAAGAAAGAGCTTGTAAAGCAAGTTTACCGCGTGAAAAGAGATGGCCATAAGTGTGCTACTTTAGATTTGATCTCAAATAGCAAAGAGCCAATTAAAGTGTTGACATTGGCTACAAAAGGCAAAGAAGTGAAGCAATCAATTGATAAAAATCAGAGGGCCAAATCTGAATAAAAGAGGTTGAGGGTGCACAAGGCCCAAAACGAGTTGCCATTGGTTGAAACAAAATCACAGCCGACATGCCCACTCAGCTTATCGTATTGGCAAAAGAAGGAATTATAAAATCTTAGTGCACAAGAGCTGAGTAAGAAGAAGGCATGGGTTCCCAAGAGGGTAATTCCGAACAAAAATGATGCGCATGCTTCTATTACAACAAGTATAAAAGTGAAGAAAGAGAAGGATGGAAGCAACAAACAATTAAGCCGAAGGCGTGCATCACAACATCAAAATCTTTGGTTAGCACAACATCCATTTTCTTCAACCATGCCATTAAGGCCATTGACATGGAATTCATCCCTAGGTATGATCAATTACCCTCCATGGATTTATTTTGATCCATGGATGCAACATAATTTTCTATATCATGAGAGGGTATTACCAAATCACTATACATTTGGTTAGTTACATTTTTGTTGCTAAGACAAAGGGGCCGAAATATTTAATTGTTATTTCATTTGTTTATTTTGGCTATACATACTTTGGTGGGTGAATTCTACATGGACCTTATGGTAATGGCCGATATTTATCTATCGTCCTAAGAGTATGTCAATACATGGCCGGTGTAGTATTCTAACATCGTCCTTAGCTCAATTAGAGAGCGAGACAAGGTGCTATACATATTGAGGCTTTCGGTGATTCATTATGAGTAGTGCAACAAATATTCAAGGGTTATCAATGTTTTGATGAATCACTTATAGTTTATCTTGAGGTATGTCTAGATGCAAAATTTACCTTGGGTTGCTCTAAAATTGTTCATATTTCTAGACATGACAATTCGAAAGAGTTGGCACAACAAGCATCCGGCTACTATGTCAATCATGGTGTGTTGCATTTCTATCAATAGCCGATTCTTAGTCTCGTCAACATAGGTAAGGTCGAAACGAAGTCCACTGCTTTGGCCACTAATATTTTCTTATGCAGGTAAAAGTGAGGATTGGAGAAAGTTTATTGTTAATTATCTGCAAAGTCCTACAAAAGGGTGAACAATATGGTTCGGAGGATGACCTTGAGATACATATCTATGGAACTTTATCATCGAAGTTGAAAAGGTTTCACCCAAGTTTGCATCAAGGATTCAAACAAAATAATGGCCGATATAAATTTACCGCCCTAAGCACATGCAAAGTGGCCGATGGAGTGTTGACATCGTCCTTAGAACCAACACGGTACAAGTTATTTTTCGGCACGCTACCTTCATCAAATATGAAAAAAAAGGTTCACCGAGTTTGATAAAAGTTCATTAATTTTGAAAAGAGTTCATCGAAAATGAAAAAAAATTCTTCAAACTGTAGGAAAGTTCATCAAACTTGAAAAAAGGTTCACACTTTTTTTTAAAAAAGTTCACAGAATTTGATGAAATGTTCATCAATTTTTAAACAAAGTACACCAAAATTTTAAAATATTTCATATAATTGGAAGAAAAGTTCATAAATTTTGAAGAAAAATTTCACGAATTTTAAAATAGTTCATCGAACTAGGTAGAGGTAAAAAGAAAAAGGAAAATGTGAAAAGTGAAAAGAAGAAAGGGAAAAGATAAAAGAAGAAGAAAAGGAGCAAAAGATGGAACCAGAAGGTCGGCTGTTCGAGTCGCCAATGTGTGCCCCGCGCTTTTCTTGTTTTGAATCTATACTAGCAAAAGAGCCCGTGCGTTGCAATGGGAGAGAATACATAACACACACTCTTAACTCAACAACCATCACTCAAGACCACAATAGGTCCATCTCCTTTATTTTTGCGAGGCATCATATTTGTGTTGCCGCTTATCCTCCTTCTCACCCTCGTCGACGATGGCCTCGGTGTTAAAAAACAACAACAAAAAACGTGTGTTGAATATGGTTAATCCTAAGGCGTCTCTCTCTCCCTCTCTCCTCCCTCTCCCTCTCTCTCTCTCTCTCGCTCACTTTCTCTCACTCTCGCGATGAGAAATCTGTTGTTTTCCTCTGCGATATTTTTTAGAGGTATGCATGTGTAGTTATAGATGTTTTATTTTCCCTATATGTTTATAGTGGGGTGTTTACTTGCAATCTGGATCGCCGCCGGTATGAAAAAAAAACAGATCTTGAGCTATAAATTATAAGTTTGCTTCCATAAAAACATTTTAAAAATATTTAACATGTAAAATTAACATCATATTTAGATTCTACACATTTTTTAATAAAATTTTGTATATAATATGTTAAAATCGAAGTTACGGTTTAAAAGATACAGATAATTTAGAAAATCATTTGGTTTGACTCAAATATATTCCAAAATAATATTTAAAAATACTTAACAGGTAAAAGTAATCGCATATTCAGATTCTACATATTTTTCTAATCAAATTTCATATATAACATGTTCAAATCGGAGTCACCGTTTAAAAGATATGGATGATTTTAAAAAGCATTTGTTTGACTTAAATATGACCCGCGGATCAATTACCTAAAACAACAGGGGGGTTTCTAAAAATGTAAAATAATGGTTCGGGTGTGACTTAAATCCGGACGGCAGGTTGATTTCAAGAAAAGACAAGGACTTTTGTGTAAAATACAAAAATAACGAACTTAAAACAGGACTGTGGGTTGAATTCTCTGAAATAGAGGGACTTTTCTGAAAAATGCCATGACGAACGAAAGAAACCCAATTTGCTTTATTATTAGGTAAAGATATGTACTATTATTAAAAGAGCGAACTTAATTTGTTCTAAACCCACACCACAAAGTGTACGCAGGATAAGCAGAACCCTTAGATCATATTAACTTAAACACATCCCACCGTCTACATCACGTTAATGGTATGCCAACCAGGTCAACGACTGAGATGAAATGTTCTGCCAAACAGACGTCGTGGTCTGCCAATCCTATTAGGGCTCCGCGGCCCCACTCACCCACAGCAGGCAGATCGATTCCAGCTGCCTCCCCTCACTATTCTCTCCTCGCTGCCACTACAGGACGCCGCAGGGCTCGCTCTCATCCCTCCAGCAGCGTCGACACCGCGGGACGCAGCAGGCTTGACTTGCATCGGCGGCGCCGGTGCCCCTCTCCTCCATCAAGCGGTGGCGGCGGCGCAGGACGTAGCGGGCTAAATCTGCGTTGGCGGCAGCGGCGGCGGCGATGGGTTCCGCTCCTCCTCACGCCGCCCCTCTCCTTTTCCTTGCTTTCCTGGCCCCACGGAGAGGGAGACGCCCTCGGCTTCATGGCCTCTTCTCTAGGGCCATGTGGTGGCTAGAGGAAAGGGGAGGCGGAAGAAATCCACCCGTACGCTCTCGCCGTCTCGCTCTACCTGATGGTGTTGTATGGTCTGTCGGACAAGGGAACCCGGTTGCTGGCTGATGTCAAACACCTTCTCGCTGAGATCATGCTCCCCAGGTGTGTGGTGACCTTACCTGAGTAGTTGTTTTTCTGGTTCAGAACATGTGTGCTCAATCTAAGTGCTCAAATGTGATGTTTCAAGAAGATGCTTGTTCTTTTTTTTCATAGAAACCCTCGGAATGGATGAATGCATAGTATTTCTGAGCTTTCTAAACTCTAGGAACCACTGAAAATTTTGGCATTGCAAGACAAATATAGTGTTGTGTTTATGCATCCTCATTTGGCAAGAGTTCATATATTACTTACTATTTGTCTCTGTATGACAGTACTCGCATTAGTTGATGCAGAATATGTCTATGTTTTATCAATGAGTTATAATACGATTTCACTCTCCTGTAGACTAAATCAACACCACTTGGTGGGATCTGACTCTGGTGGGATGGAACATGGAAAGCTATTGGCCGCTTGCAGTCTCACAATCTGTCAGACGCACAAGTGGAGTTTTGTTTGGAAATGCTTTTCTATTGAGCATATTAAGATTGCCATTTGTCTATCTTTTTTATTAACAAATGATGAATCATTTAGTACGAATTTGTAACTGGTTCAAGTACATGACTGTCAATATACAGTGTGTTTGTGGCTGTTGGCCAGGTGGCATCTGTGAGTGCCGAGGTTAATGAGGTAGGTGCTTTGGCACCTAATTCTGAGGCGTTGAAGACCATCAAATCGCCCATCTTCGACCGTGAAAGTATGATGGCAAGTATTGATGAGGTGGTCTTCATAAAAAAGCATTGTTGCTTTCTCGCTGGTTTGGAGGCAGCTAGCCCGGGGTCTGGCAAGGCGGTTGCCGGCCTCCTAGCGGAGGAGGCTTCTACGGGAAAAATCAAGAAGGTGAAGAAGCCTCTCAGGAGCATAGGCAAGAGTGGTGCCATTGGTAAGGCGTCCGTGGCTGCTTAATGGATGATACTCAGTCTTTTCGATCACCATCTCCGATTGGCTCGTCTCCATGGATTGGGTGGTGTCCGTTGTATTCAACCTTAGTTTTGTTGGGAGTTCCATTGCGACATAGAAGTGCGAGGGATCATGGTTGTTGCGTGTTATGTTTGTTTGTCAGGTTGATCGGGGGGTCATCGAGTTTCTTTATTAGCGAGTAGTCCGCATGTGGTTTATATGTATCGGTTTTCGCCCGGTTTTCCATTAATTAACCGGGCAATTCTCTTCATCGTAATTAATCGATGAGGCAAAACTTTTGGTTACGTTTCAAAAAAAAATATGGTGTGTTCGAAAACACATCTTCTGTCAAGTTGCTGGGAATGTTGCGTGTGCCCCGTGGCACTGTCACAATATTGGATTCATGCATTTGATGCCCTCTTGGATCCAGGTTAGAATAAAACCAAATGTGTTCCTTCAAATTGCGTAGTTGCCTGGTTGCTTTTTGCAAATGAAAAATGTGTTCCTTTCATTTGGTGTATGTACTTGTTTTTCTGTAACCTATCATCATTTTCTTCTTCTTTTTTGTGCTGAAATAAAATGCATTCTTTCATACCAAAAATTTCAAGAGCACATGAACTGCACACATGTCCTTCCTTTTTAAATCTGCAGCCGCTTGCTTTGATTATTATTTTTGGAAGGGTGTATGCGAGTATACGTCACAAAGGTAACACCGATCTGGTTCACACTTGTTATTTTTTTCTTCTTGGTAATTTTTAGTTCTTTTAATCTTCTATTTTTTTGCACCACTATTCTGGATTGCAACCTTTTCTTTAACAGGGAGAGGTGCCAAATTTTCAGTCAATTATAGCGTGAATTGCATAGCCTGCAACATTTGCCTATAGCCATAGAATCTATGATCCCACAAGGGCTATCTCTATGAGCTAAACAATTAAAGTACAAGGCACACTCGAATTCAGACTTTAGAGCCTCTTGAGCAATGTTTTGAGAGCTTGTTGATGATCTGCTTGGTTCTCGCAAAATTGGGACGTGTTGGATGGTCTATGTGAGGCTATCTAAAGAAAATTCCTCTTAATTATGTTTTGGTTGTATGATGGAATTTGATTAGATAAGAACCCACATCTGGCGGCATCGTTCGTCTCATGGCGCCCCCATCTCGCTGTTGTCCCGTCTCATGGCGTCCAATAACCAAAGGTATTTTTTTTCAATTGCTATTATTTCTTTGCTGGTAATATCTATTATTGTAAATGGCGTGATCTGATGATGTATCCTAGATACAGTTCAATTAATTAAATGATGCATGTACAATATGATCTGTAGTATAGCCAGTTCTATTTTTTTGGAAAAGGAGGCTTGCCCCCCGCCTCTGCATCGGAACGATACATGCAGTCATCTTATTAAAAAGTCCCGAAGTAGCACAAAGTCATAAAAGTATTACAGCTCGCAAGTGGAGCAAAAAGGAAAATAACTGTGAATGCTCAATATCACAACTGGTATGACAATGTAAAGGACAAGCTCCTGAGACTCCTATCATGTTATGCGACCGCCATCCAAACCGGTTGAATATAGCCCATGCTACCATCTCCCACTGGTTGCACCCAGTAACCAATGGCTCCCTGGAGTCCGTAGGAGTGAGTAAGGACCACGTATGGATCCATGGATGCAGTAGCTCTGAAAATGACCTGCAAGAAAGTTAAAATATGTTGTTTGTTAAAAATCATATCATTCCTACAATTCCATATAGCCCATATAAGCGCACATATTCCAATCCGAATACGAGCCGTAGTAATATGATCAACCCCAACTAACCACGTCCCAAATAACGATTCAATGTTAACTAGAGGAGTAATATTAAAGGCTATATGGATCGTTTTTCAAAGCAATTTCGCGAGTGGGCACTCTATGAACAAGTGTTGTATTGTTTCATCATGATCACAAAAACAACAACGTGAACTACCTACCCACCGCCTCTTTAATAAGTTATCTTTGTTGAGGATCACTTGCTTGTGTACGAACCACATAAAATTTTTAATACGCAATGGAACCTTAACCTTCCAAATATGTAACGATCTCGAGATTGGGCCATAATTAATTAGATCTATGTAAAAAGATTTCATTGTAAACACCCCCATTTCTAGCTAACTTCCAATGCATCGAATCGGGTTGGTCGAATAATTGAACATCTATCAATCTTCGTACCAAGTGCATCCAGGCATTCCATCGCTCACCAACTAACACTCGTCTGAACTGAACATTCAAGGGAATCGATTGAAATATTATGCCTACGTAATCTCCTTACGTTGCACAATGTTATATAGGGTGGGGTATTGTATGGCTAGTGGCGTCTCCCCTAACCACGTATCCTCCCAAAATCTTGTTGACATCCCATTGCCAACCAAGAATTTGACCCTACGAAAGAACAAATCTTTCGTTCGCATGAGTCCCTTCTAGAATGGCGAGTCAGTTGGTCTCGCGGTGACCTGAGCTAGCGTTTTCAATTGTAGATACTTGTTGCATAGTATTTGTGCTCATATACCCTCCGGCTCTGTCTCTAACCTGTAGAGTCATTTACTCATAAGACATTTATTCTTGATTTCAAGGTTTTCAACACCGAGACCCCCCTGGTCCTTGGGTCGGCATAAAACATCCCATCGTGCAAGACAGTATTTCTTCTTGGCCTCATCTGACTGCCAAAAGAATCGAGATCAAAAGAAATCAAGTCTCTTCCGCACCCCTTTCGGTACCTCAAAGAAAGATAGTAGGAACATTGACATACTAGTAAGTACTGAGTTGATCAACACTAGCCGACCTCCATACGACATTAGCTTGCCCTTCCAGCAACTAAGCTTTTTTTCAATTCGATCTTCGATGCACTTCCATTCTTTATTAGATAGCTTACGGTGATGAATCGGTATGCCCAAATAACTGAAGGGCAAAGAACCTAATTCACAACCAAACAATTGTCTATATGTGTCTTGCTCTTCTTTGGCCTTACCAAAGTAGAAAAACTCGCTCTTGTGAAAGTTTATTTTTAATCCAGACAATTGTTCGAAGAGACATAATATGAGTTTCATATTCCGCGCTTTTGCAATGTCATGTTCCATGAAAAGGATAGTGTCGTCAGCGTACTGTAAAATGGAGACTCCCTCATCGACCAGATGAGGGACAAGTCCATCCACTTGACCGTTTTCCTTGGCCCTGCCTATAAGAATGGTCAACATATCAGCCACTATATTAAAAAGGAGAGGAGACATTGAATCCCCTTGTCTCAATCCCTTGTGTGTCTGAAAATAGTGACCAATATCATCGTTAACCTTGATTCCGACACTACCTGTTTGGACTAGAGAACCCACTTGGTTCCGCCATGCCTCATTAAAACCTTTCATGCGCATTGCATGTTGAAGGAAAGGCCATTTAACTTTATCATATGCCTTCTCAAAACCCACTTTGAAGATAACCCCATCTAGCTTCTTCGAATGAATTTCATGCAACGTGTCATGCAGGACGACGACCCCTTCAAGAATGTGTCTCCCAGGCATGATAGCTGTCTGGCTCGGTTGTGAAGGAAATATGCCCTAGAGGCAATAATAAAGTTGTTATTTTATATTTCCTTATATCATGATAAATGTTTATTATTCATGCTAGAATTGTATTAACCGGAAACTTGATACATGTGTGGATACATAGACAAAACACAGTGTCCCTAGTAAGCCTCTATTAGACTAGCTCATTAATCAAAGATGGTTAAATTTCCTAACCATAGACATGTGTTGTCATTTGATGAACGAGATCACATTATTAGGAGAATGATGTGATGGAAAAGACCCATCCGCTAGCTTAGCATAATGATCGTTAAGTTTTATTGCTATTGCTTTCTTCATGGCATACACATATTCCTTTGACTATGAGATTATGCAACTCCCGAATACCGGAGGAATACCTTGTGTGCTATCAAACATCACAACCTAACTGGGTGATTATAAAGATGCTCTACAGGTATCTATGAAGGTGTTTGTTGGGTTGGCATAGATCGAGATTAGTATTTGTCACTCCGAGTATCGGAGAGGTATCTCTGGGCCCTCTCGGTAATGCACATCATAAGAAGCCTTGCAAGCAATGTGACTAATGAGTTAGTTGCGGGATGATGCATTAAAGAACGAGTAAAGAGACTTTCCAGTAACGAGATTGACCTAGGAATGAAGATACCGACGATCGAATCCCGGGCAAGTAACATACCGATGACAAAGGGAATAACGTATGTTGTCATAACGGTTCGATTGATAAAGATCTTCATAGAATATATGGGACCCAATATGAGTATCCAGGTTCCGCTATTTGTTATTGACCGGAGAGGTGTCTCGGTCATGTCTACATAGTTCTCGAACCCGTAGGGTCCGCACGCTTAACGTTCGATGACGATTTTGTATTATATGAGTTATGTGATTTGGTGCCCGAATGTTGTTCGGAGTTCCGGATGAGATCACGGACATGACAAGGAGTCTATTGATGGTCGATAGGTAAAGATTGATATATAGGATGACGGTATTCGTACACCAGAAGTGTTTGGGGATGCATCAGGTACTTATCGGGTCACCGGAAGGGGTTCCGGGCACCCCCGGCAAAAGATATGGTCCTTATGGGCCAAGAGAGGAAACACACCAGCCACAATGGGGCTGGTACCCCACCATATGGGCTGGAAAAATTGGAGAAGGAAAGGGGAAGGAGGAAAGGAAAAAGGGAATAGGATTCCCCCTTTACCCTCTTCCCTTCCTATTCCG
Organism: Triticum dicoccoides; assembly: GCF_002162155.2. NCBI lineage: Eukaryota > Viridiplantae > Streptophyta > Magnoliopsida > Poales > Poaceae > Triticum > Triticum dicoccoides. Next base: position 283,706 of record NC_041388.1, on the reverse strand, counting down.
AATAGGAATAGGAAAGGGGGGAGGCCGAATTGGGAGGACCCCAAGTAGGATTCCTCCTACTTGGGGCGCCCCCTTGGCTGCCTCCCCTCCCCTCCAACCTATATATATGTGGGGGGGGGGACACCGCTAGAACACACAACATTGATTCCTAGCCATGTGCGGCGCCACCCTCCACAGTTTACGCCTCCGGTCATATCTTCGTAGTGGTTAGGCGAAACCTTGCGCGGATCACTTCACCATCACCATCACCACGCTGTCGTGCTGACGGAACTCTCCCTCGACACTTTGCTGGATCAAGAGTTCGAGGGACGTCATTGAGCTGAACGTGTGTAGAACTCGGAGGTACCGTATGTTCAGTGCTTGATCGGTCGGAATGAGAAGAAGTTCGACTACATCAACCGCATTGTCAAACGCTTCCGCTTTCGGTCTACGAGGGTACGTGGACACACTCTCCCCCTCTCATTTGCTATGCATCTCCTAGATAGATCTTGCGTGAGCGTAGGATTTTTTTTGAAATTGCATGCTACATTTCCCAACAGTGGCATCCGAGCCAGGTCTATACGTAGATGATATGCACGAGTAGAACACAATGAGTTGTGGGAGGTGATAGTCATACTACTTACCACCAACATCTTATTTTGATTCGGCAGTATTGTTGGATGAAGCGGACCGTACCAACCTTACATGACCACGTTCATGAGACCGGTTCCACCGACAGACATGCAACTAGTTTTGCATAAAGGTGGTTGGCGGGTGATTTCTCCAACTTCAGTTGAATCAAATTTGACTAGTCCTTGTTGAAGGTTAAAACAACAAACTTGATGAAACACCGTTGTGGTTTTGATGCGTAGGTAAGAACGATTCTTACTAGAAGCCCGTAGCAGCCACGTAAAACTTGCAACAACAAAGTAGAGGACATCTAACTTGTTTTTGCAGGGCATGTTGTGATGTGATATGGTCAAGACATGATGTGATATACGTTGTTGTATGAGATGATCATGTTTTGTAGAAGTTATCGGAAACTGGCAGGAGCCTTATAGTTGTTGCTTTATTGTATGAAATGCAAACACCATATAATTGCTTTACTTTATCACTATGCGTTAGCGATAGTTGTAGAAGCAATAGTTGGCGACATGACCACGACGCTTCGATGGAGATCGAGGTGTCAAGCCGGTGACGATTGAGATCATGACGGTGCTTTGGAGATGGAGATCAAAAGCATAAGATGACGATGGCCATATCATGTCACATATTTTGATTGCATGTGATGTTTATCTTTTATACATCTTATTTTTCTTAGTATGGCGGTTGCATTATAAGATGATCCCTTAGTAAAATTTCAAGGTATACGTGTTCTCCCTGTGTATGCACCGTTGCGACAGTTCATCGTGCCGAGACACCACGTGATGATCGGGTGTGATAAGCTCTACGTTCACATACAACGGGTGCAAGACAGTTTTGCACATGCGGAATACTTTGGTTAAACTTGACGAGCCTAGCATGTACATACATAGCCTCGGAACACTGGAGACCGAAAGGTCGAACGTGAATCATATAGTAGATATGGTCAACATACAGATGTTCACCATTGAAAACTACTCCATCTCACATGATGATCGGACATGGTTTAGTTGATTTGGATAACGTGATCATCTAGATGACTCGAGGGATGTCTAACTAAGTGGGAGTTATTAAGTAATTTGATTAATTGAACTTTAATTTATCATGAACTTAGTCCTGATAGTATTTGCAAATTATGTTGTAGATCAATAGCTCACGTTGTAGCTCCCCTATGTTTTTTGATACATTCCTAGAGAAAACTAAGTTGAAATATGACAGTAGCAATGATGAAGACTTGGTCCGTGATCTGAGGATTATCCTCATTGCTGCACAGAAAAATTATGTCCTTGATGCACCACTAGGTGATAGACCTATTGCAGGAGCATATGTAGACGTTATAAACGTTTTGACAAGCTCGATATGATGACTACTTGATAGTTTAGTGCGCCATGCTTTACGGCTTAGAACCGAGACTTCAAAAACGTTTTGAACGCAATGGAGCTCATGAGATGTTCCAAGAGCTGGAATTGGTATTTCATACTCATGCCCGAGTTGAGAGGTATGCGATATCTGACAATTACTTTGCCTACAAGATGGAGGAGAATAGCTCAACTAGTAAGCATGTGCTTACAATGTCTGAGTACTACAAATCAGTTGAATCAAGTGGGAGTAATCTTCCAGATAAGATAGTGATTTACAGAGTTCTCTAGTAACTATCACCAAGTTACTGGAACTTCATGATGAACTATAATATGCAAGGGATAATGAAAACGATTCTCGAGCTCTTCGTGATGCTGAAATCTGATGTCTCCTACGCAACTTTATTCTTGTAGACACATGTTGGGCCTCCAAGCACAGAGGTTTGTAGGACAGTAGCAATTTTCCCTCAAGTGGATGACCTAAGGTTTATCAATCCGTGGGAGGCGTAGGATGAAGATAGTCTTTCTCAAACGACCCTGCAACCAAATACAAGAAATCTCTTGTGTCCCCAACATACACAATACAATGGCAAATTGTATAGGTGCACTAGTTCGGTGAAGAGATGGTGATAAAAGTGTAATATGGATGGTAGAAATATATTTTTATAATCTGAATAAATAAAAACAGCAAGGTAGCAAATAGTAAACAGGCACAAAAACGGTATTGCAATGCTTGAAAACAAGTCCTAGGGTCCGTACTTTCACTAGTGCAATCTCCCAATAGTGCTGAGGGAGTCCTGGATTAGGGGGTGTTCGGGTAGCCGGACTATACCTTCAGCCGGACTCCAGGACTATGAAGATACAAGATTGAAGACTTCGTCCCGTGTCCGGATGGGACTTTCCTTGGCGTGGAAGGCAAGCTTGGCGGTGCGGATATTCAAGATCTCCTACCATTATAACCGACTTTGTGTAACCCTAACCCTCTCCGGTGTCTATATAAACCGGAGGGTTTTAGTCCGTAGGACAACTTCATCATACAACAATCATACCATAGGCTAGCTTCTAGGGTTTAGCCTCCTTGATCTCGTGGTAGATCTACTCTTGTACTACTTATATCATCAATATTAATCGAGCAGGACGTAGGGTTTTACCTCCATCAATAGGGCCCGAACCTGGGTAAAACATTGTGTCCCTTCTCTCCTGTTACCATCCGCCTAGACGCACAGTTCGGGACCCCCTACCCGATATCCGCCGGTTTTGACACCGACATTGGTGCTTTCATTGAGAGTTCCTCTGTGTTGTCGCAATCAGGAAGGATGCCTCTTCCTATCTTCAAAGACGGCGCCGTTACTAAGGGAGCCTTGGCTGTCGGCCAGACTCTCCGGCTAGGCGGTTTTCTCATGATCGCCTGTTCGGCCGTTGCGCCGACGGTGACCTCTCGGGTCATCAAAAGCAATCTTCACGTCAGCTCAGAGTCCATAGAGCAGTTAGATCCAATGGATCTCTCTTCCGTAAACGAGCTCTTGGATCGCATCGCCGCTTTGGGGGTCACTACGGATTATGACCAGGTTGGGCTTAAACCCGATCTAAGATAAATTAATTCTCCCCAAGTCACCCATCATGTTGCCGTGGTAGAAGCACAGTGCGACGACTCTTCATCTATCTTAAGGACTAGCTACGTCCGTATTCCCGATCCCTCCAAGGTGGATACCCGCGGAGGGGACGATGTAACTCAAGACCTGAACTTAGAATCAGGCAACGGGCTAGATTCACTAGACAACATCCAAGAATCCAAACTTTAGAGTTCGGAAACTCCTTGGCCTCTGAGTCTTAGATTGGGTGAAGTTCCGGATTTAATTCCACCCACCCACCCGAACATAAGCGATCTATCCCAAATCAGGCAAAAGCCTGAAGAAACAGTACATCATTACTGGGCAAGGTTCCTCCTGGTTATGAACAGGATAAAGGACTGCCGCGAGGAAGACGCAATCTCAATCTTTTGCAATAATTGCACGGACAAGGGAATCCTCAACGCCACAGGTCGTCGTGATCTTACACGCTTCGCTGACTTGGCGTCCATAGTACAAAAGTACTGTGCCATGGAAAGCGCCCAGAAAACCGAAACTAAATTTTGGGACAATCCGCCCTGAATAGAAACCTCGTCCGACATAAAAGGGTGCATCATCATCAGACACCCGGGTTAAAAACCAAAAAACCAAAACCCTCTACAGGGCATGGAACCGTACTGGAGGGATGGCTTAATGGACCATGTAAAATTCATAGTACAGAGGACGCCACACCAACTCATAGCCTTAGAGCATGTTGGATACTCCGGCAGGTGGCCAAAAGGGGCGAAAATCTCCTAATTCCGGAGGCCGCAGAAAGCCACCTCAGGGACTCCAGTACAGTCTTAACAGTCTTTGAGACTTTCGCATCAAATAATATGCGATAAAGAACACCCCACAGCCTCGCCAAAGTCTATCAAGTAGCAACAATAAACCCATGGAGTGACACGGCTATCACTTTTAATGCCAGTGATGAACCTAAATTCCGAACAGCTCAAGCACCAGCCGCATTGGTACTCAGTCCTATAGTGGACGACTTTCGCCTCACCAAGGTACTCATGGACGGAGGCAGCGGATTGAACCTCATTTATGAGGAAACCCTTCAAAAAATGGAAATAGACTGGAACCGCATTGAGCGAAGCAGCACAACCTTTAGATGAATAATCCCCAGTTGGGAAGCGCGCTGTGCAGGAAAAATCACACTAGACGTGGTGTTCGGCACGTCGGATAATTATAGGTCCGAAGAGGTCACATTCCAAGTGGCCCCGTTCAGTAGCGGATACCACGCTCTGCTGGGGCGGGAAGCATTTACAATCTTCCAAGCAATACCCCATTATGGGTACATGAAGCTCAAGATGCCCGGACCGAACGGAATCATCACTCTCGCTAGTGATCCAGACATAGCACTCCACGCTGAAAACAAGACAGCCGCATTGGCCCTTGAGGCACTGTCCGAAGCCCTAGCGGCTGAGGTACTGGCTACGCTGCGCTCCACGGTAAACAGGGACGATGTGATACTCGACAAAAGATCCAAGTCCACCTCCTTTAAACCTGCGGATGAAATAGTCAAATTCCAGGTCCATCCAACGGACCCCAATAAAACAGCTTCCATCGGGGCACGATTAAACCCCGATGTAGACGCCGCACTGCGAGAATTCCTATGGGAGAACTGGGACATTTTTGCCTGGCACCCTTCAAACATGCCAGGAATCCCACGCAGGCTGGCCGAACACAGCTTAAATATCCTAAAAGGATTCAAACCTATCAAACAAGCCCTTCGGTGTTTTTCTGAGCCCAAGAGACAGGCAATGGGAGAGGAGCTAGCCAAACTATTGGAGGCCGGATTCATCAGAGATATAAAACATCTGGACTGGCTAGCAAACTTGGTGATGGTACCAAAGAAGGACAAATCCTGGCGCCTGTGCGTTGACTTCAAAGACCTTAACAAGGCTTGCCCAAAGGATCCCTTCCCCTCCCCCGCATCGATCAAATTATCGACGCCACTGCAGGACACGATTCGTTGTGCTTCCTCGATGCATACTCCGGTTACCATCAAATCAAGATGGCCGAGTCAGACCAAGCCGCAATGGCATTCATCACCCCATACGGCCCATTCTGCTTCAACACAATGCCTTTCGGGCTCAAAAACGCCGGCGCAACATATCAGCGCATGATTCAGACATGTCTGGCAAACCAGATCGGCAAAACAGTAGAGGCATACGTGGATGATGTGGTCGTAAAAACAAGACATGTCGAATCTCTAGTAGACAACTTGAGGCTTACATTTGACAACCTCCGAGCATATGACATCAAGCTAAATCCGTAAAAATGCATTTTTGGCGTTCCAGCCAGAAAGCTCTTGGGCTTCATTGTATCCGGTAGAGGAATCGAAGCAAATCCAGCCAAGATCCGAGCTTTGTCACAATTGGATATCCCAAAGGACCTCAAACAAATACAAAAATTAACCGGATGCGTGGCGGCTCTAAGCCGCTTTATCTCCCGTTTGGGAGAAAAGGCGCTACCCCTCTATCGCCACCTTCGGCGCACCGAGCACTTCGAGTGGACGGATGCCGCCACGGCCGGACTCGAGGAAATAAAAGCCGTATTGGCAACAAACCCTGTCCTGGCCGTGCCAAACATCGGCGAACCAATGCTATTGTACATTGCAGCAACCCATCAAGTTGTCAGCGCAGTACTCGTCGTCGAGCGGGAAACGGACGGACACAAATTCCCCCTTCAAAAGCCGGTTTACTATGTGTCCACTGTCCTCACCCCATGCAAATCACGATACCCGCATTATCAAAAGATTGCATATGCGGTATTCATGGCATCCCGGAAGCTACGACACTACTTTCAAGAGTGTTCAATCATAGTAGCATCGGAAGTACCACTCAACGATATTATAAACAACCGTGACGCAACGGGCCGGATTGCAAAATGGGCCATCGAGCTCCTCCCGTTCGACATAACTTATAGGCCACGAAGAGCTATCAAGTCGCAAGTTTTGGCCGACTTCGTCGCAGAATGGACGGAGGCCGAACTCCCTAAAGAGTACTGTTCATATTCAAACTGGATCATGCACTTCGACGGTTCCAAAATGTTGGCCGGACTAGGGGCCGACGTCGTTTTGACGTCCCCCACAGGAGACACAGTTCAATATGTACTCCAGATAATGTACACGGACTCCAACAATGCAGCCGAATATGAGGCCCTTTTACATGGTCTCCGGATGGCAGTATCCATGGGCATTCAACGCTTAGAGGTGCTCGGGGATTCGAACCTCGCGATATCCCAAATAAATGGAGACTTCGATGCCAAGGATCCAAAAATGGCAGACGCCGTCCTCAAAATGTCAGCTCGGTTTGAGGGGCTCGAATTTCACCATATAGCCCGAGAAAGCAATCAGGAGGCACACGTCCTGGCACGCATCAGCGCAAAACGCGATGCGGTCCCCCCCCAACGTCCTCCTGGAAAGGTTGTTCAAGCCATCTGTAGTATGGGAAGGGGAACATGGCAATATTAGCCCGGACCCAACCGCACTGTCCGACGCCGAACAATCTGACACAATCGGAGGCTCTGCCAATGAAACCACAACCTCAGCCCACGTACTAATGGCCGTTATTGCCCCGTGGACAGAACCATTCCTAGCCTACCTTACTAGGCAGGAACTCCCAGAGGACCAAAACGAGGCACGCCGTATAGTGCGGTGATCTAAAGCCTATAAAGTCCATGAGGGAGAACTTTATAAGAAAAGCACTACCGGAGTCCTCCAAAGGTGCATCTCCGAAGAGGAAGGGCGGAACCTGCTGGCTAAAATTCATGCCGGACTCAGTGGCCATCACGCTGCAGCCCGGTCCCTTGTAAGCAAGGCTTTCCGTACAGGCTTTTATTGGCCAATGGCCCGAGCGGACGCTCAGGATTTATTCCAAAAATGCGTTGGTTGCCAGCTTTTTGCAAACCAAAGCCATATGCCACCCACCGCCCTACAAACTATCCCCATCACTTGGCCTTTCGCGGTCTGGGGACTTGACATGGTGGGACCCCTTAAAGACGGAACCCACAAGAAAAGATACTTACTGGTCATGGTGGATAAGTTCACCAAATGGATAGAAGCCAAGCCTGTTAAGACGGCCGAATCCGGACCTGTGATAGACTTTATATCTGGGGTCGTACACCGTTATGGCGTCCCCCACAGCATCCTCATCGACAATGGCACGAACTTTACGGCCGATGAGGTAAAACTCTGGTGCAAAAACATGGGCATCAAGCTCGATTACGCTTCTATCTATCACCCACAAACTAACGGTCAGGTCGAACGTGCAAATGGTCTCATCATGAGCGGCATCAAACCCAGATTAGTGCGGTCCCTCAAGGAATCTAACACGCACTGGGTAGAGGAGCTCGACTCCGTACTCTGGAGGCTGCGGACCACGCCGAATCGCACCACCGGATACACACCATTTTTTATGGTGTACGGTGCAGAGGCAGTCTTGCCCTGCGACATAATTCATGACTCACCTCAAGTGCGCATGTACGAAGAAAGGGAAGACGATCTCGATCGGCAGGACAGTTTGGACGCCTTAGAGGTGGAGCGCGACGTGGCAAAAGCCCGTTCCGCATTCTATCAACAGCAGGCTCGAAGATATCAAAGCAGAGAAGTGCGGGCCAAAAACTACAACGTTGGCGAATTAGTTCTACGCCTGACGGACAAGAAAAAGGACAAGTTGAAGCCCAAGTGTGAAGGTCCCTTCATAATCGACCAAGTCCTGACTGGTGGAGCATACCGCCTGCGAGATGCGTCGGATAACCGACTCGAGCCGAACCCATGGAACACAGCCCGTCTCCGAAGATTCTATGCCTAACGCCGGACTCTGTGTTTGTCTCCTTCCTCTGTCCATTTTTTACATTTTCTATCTTACATTTCTCTCCTTCCCCTCTTTTCTTTTATAGCCCTTAAAGGCTCCTCAAGTGACGTGCTACTTGCGCTCATTAAACCTGGGGGCTTCTTTAACAGAAGCTTATTTACTCGGGCTTCACGCCCACCACATGTGTCAAACTTCCGCATGTACCTTTTCTTCACCATTATATGCATCGATATGACTTAAGTTTTCGCCAAGCTGGGTTGCCTGGCTCCTGTGCTTACCCCTACGTTCCCGATTGTTCGGCTAGGTGGTAAAGGGAGCACCTCTGCGATTGTTACTGCCGGATCAGCCGGATGTGTACCTCAGACTGGGTGAAGCCGAAAGCTAGCGTTCTTAAGGGAATATTCGGTCGGTGAACTAAAAGATGACCTTTTTTACTCATATATATATATATATATATATGCCCCCAGATGATTTTCCTGCGTTTGCAGTCCGGACATGCACTTTAGGGCATGCCTCCTAGAGAAAGGAACCCCTAACGGAACTATTCTCTCTGGAAGATGTTTCTTACTAACCATGTAATATAACATAACTAGTTGGGCACTTGTCTGATAAAGCACTAATGACCCCTACGCCTGGTCTCCATGCATACCCCGGTTCTTACATAACCGGTAGGGTATTCGGACACAATCCGGACCGTCAGGTCCTGAGGTTGAAGCGAAAAGGTCGGCAACGACAAACGATCTACAATCCGGCCAGAAGGCATTACACATGTCAATTAAAAATTACATAGTCACTCTGACTGATTGTATTCCTCTTCAATACCATCTAACAGGCTGTCTAACTTACAGTCCTGCTGGGAATATTTTGCGGCCAATTCTACTTGGCCGTACACTAAGCTTACAGGGATCTCCTTCTCGTCAGGCCCCACAGGTCCGACCTCGGCCATGTGGTTTGGGTCAGACTTCGTGTACCGCGTCTTCACCATGGCCCAGGCCTCCCTAGCGCCTTGTCAGCAGGCCGATATCTTCCACAACCGGAAGCGTCGTCGAGCTCCCTTAAGCTTCTCCGAAAGCTCTCCAAGGCCCTTGGGCATGGAGTAGGAAGGCCATAAGGCTTGGGCAACGCCTCGCATCGCCTGCCGAACCCGCTTGTGCAGTTGCGAGAGCTCGGGAAGAAGGTCACCCGTAGAACCGGTCATCTCCTCTGTAGGATGACCCGTTAGCATACCTACAGACATTACTCTATTAGTCGACTTCCTCGTCGAACTCTTTTCTTTCAAAGATTCGCTTAAGCACTTACTAAATATGCCGCGTCGAAGTCGCTGATTCTCCTTAGTGGAGTCCGATAGCTGGCCACGAACATCTTTAAGTTCAACATCCAGCTTGGTGTTGGCGTCCTGAAGATCATTCTTCTCCCGCCTCACCCTTGTCAGCATACTCTCACCGGCCTTTAGCCGGCGTAAGAGTTGTTGCCTCTCCGGATCCAGTCCGGCGCCATCTGCAATATGATTTGTCAGATTTACACCCATGTCGCACTTCGCAAGATACTAATTTCGAAGTGTATCTTACCAGAGGGGGTCTCTTTGGGCTCCCCTGCCGCTGCTAGTGCGGCCTCCAGTTGGGCTTTGCACTCTTCCAGCTCCTGGGATAGTACGGTATTCTTCTCTGTAAGAACCTGCATAACAAATGATCCTTAAATCAGTTACTCTAACTGTTTCAAGTCTCGGGGGCTACTGGTATATATATATAATTACCAAAATTTTCTTACCCGTATGTCTTTTACATATCGCTCCGTGGCTCTGGCTAGACCATTTTGAGCGGCACGGAGGTACGCATCTCCCTAATTAAAGGCATCTAATGCCTCTTGGGAGAAACAAGCATAGCGAAGAATTGTCCGGCGACGCCTATGGTTCATGGCACTCTCCACCTCAGAGTTGGTGGCAGACAACCTGTCCACATCCTCCATCGGAGGAGCGTCCGGTGCGCGCCTTGTGTTCGCCTCCGCCTCCGGACCAGGCTTTGGAGCCTGGCTGGTGGAGGCGCGGTTGGCAGCCTCTCCGGGTATAGTCCGGTGAGGTCTCTTTGTCCTGAAGAGAGCACGAGTGTTAATATGCCTCGCAGGTGTAACACCTGGGATAAGGGGGGCGCTATACCTTTGCGCTGACGCCTCAGTCCGGACTGCACCTCTTTTGTGCCCACGGGGCCCTTGTAACACCCCGGATGTAACTTTCCCAATTTGTACTCCAACTCTTGCCGTTTCCGGCGTTAAGTTATTTATTTTCTTGGGTTCGGGTTTTGTCTCCGTGTGTTGTTGTCGTTGTCATGCATCTCATATCATGTCATCATGTGCACTGCATTTGCATATGTGTTCATCTCATGCATTCGAGCATTTTCCCCGTTGTCCGTTTTGCATTCCGGCGCTTCGTTCTCCTCCGGTGGCCTTTTCTAGTTTTCTTTCGTGTGTGGGGATTAAACATTTCCGGATTGGACCAAGACTTGCCAAGCGGCCTTGGTTTACTACCGGTAGACCGCCTGTCAAGTTTCATACCATTTGGACTTCGTTTGGTACTCCAACGGTTAACCGAGGGACCGAAAAGGCCTCGTGTGTGTTGCAGCCCAACACCCCTCCAATTTGGCCCAAAACCCACCAAATTCTGCTCCATGTCCTAGAGCGTTAGATCACGATCGCGTGGCCGAAAACCGCACCTCATTTGGACTCTCCTAGCTCCCTCTATGCCTATATATACACCCCCTCCAAAAATTCGCGGATCCCCTCCTCTAACCCTAAAAAACAAAACAGATCTCGCGCGCCGGACACGTCCGGACGCGCCGGACACGTCCGCCGCTCCGCCCGGACCAATAGCGCGCCGCCACCTGTCCCGCGGGCGCCCCACTTCGCCGCCTCTGTCCCGCCGGCCCGCTCAGCCCGGCCGGGGCCCCCGAGGCCCGTTCGGCTCGCCCCGCCGCTTGGGAGCCACCGCGGCCGAGCCCGCCGTATCTCCCATCTTCGGTCGCCGGACGCCGACGCCGCCCGACGCCAAGCTCCGCCGCTGCCGACGCCAAGCTCCACCACCTCGCCGGCAAGGAGCGCCGCCACCGCCCGGCGCCGGCGACCGCGCCCCGGCGCCCCCCCTCACCGGCCTCGGATCCGGCCCTCTCCGGCGATCACCGCCGTCTTCCCGACGAACAGGAGTCAACCCCGGTGATCCTCGTTTTCCATGCCAGATCTGGATCTAAAATCCCCTCGGTTGACTTTCTCCTCCGAACCCTAATTTTTATGCAAACTTTGACCTGTGATATCTCTGCATCCGTAGCTCCGATTTGGGCATATAGCATATCAAAATGTTCATCTCAAAGAGTAAATCATTTCATTCCATTGTGTCATTTTCATTCGAGATCATCTTGATGCCCAAAATGCTGTTAGAAGAGGGCTACTTGAGTTAATTGTCAGATCGGTTACTCCGTTTAGCACTTCTGTCATTTTTGCCATGATTAATGTGTGCATGCTATGCCCGTGAGTTCTTCATATGTTTTGTAAGGGTTTTGTCATCTATCCAGAGGTGCAACCCATGTATTTTTAGGATGTGCGTGGTGACTTGTGCAAGCTTGCAAAGTGGTGCACTTGCTAATTCTGTTTTCAGGGACTTAGTAATTTCACCAAGTCCTGGGATTGTTTATCTCATGATGCCATATGTTCTTGTTGTTTCCTAGTGATCTGTGCCTCTTTTGAGGATGATCAGTAAGGGAGTTTTGTTAATCTTGTTATGCTCTATCCATCCATGTCTTTGTTTGCAATTATGGAGCACCCTAGCTTGAGTCAATCGAGTTCTACTTTTGCTTCGTTGTGAATCTGGGCAGATCGTCAACTTGTTTGCGACTTTGCCAATGTTATTGTAGTGGATCCGTGCATGCTATGCCTTTGTTCTTGCCATGTCTAGCTTGTATTTTGTGCCTTCTTAAGGGATGTATGCTTGCCTTGCCATGACTTGCACCGTAGTGAGTGCATCGAGCTCGTTTACATGCCTTCGTGAGTTATATTTCAGCATGTCTCAGTTTTCACCAAGTCTGAAAACTGATTATGTTTTTGCTATGTTCGTGTGCTTGTTAGTATATTTTGTGATCCCTTTTGGCTCAAGGTCACTAAGGGACTTTTGTTAAGCTTGTTGAGTAGCTCCATGCCATGTCTTTCCTTGTCATGTTCAGGTCCTGTAGCATGTTGTTTTGTTGCTTCGAAGAGGGCTATATGACCTGAAATTCCAGACTAGTGTTGATTTCACTAAGTCTGAGATCTGTTTTTACCATTTGCGTTTTTGCCATGCTTGTTTGAACCTGTTAATGGATGAATTGGCCGTAGCTCAGTGCTAGACTTTTGTTAAGCATCTTGTGTGCATCCCTGCCATATATTTTGATGCCATGTTTGGTGGCTGTAGCATGTTCATCTCATTGCATTTAGATGCCTACTTGCTGTAAATCACAGACCGGTGTCATTTTTGAATCGCTTGCCATTTCCAAACCGTAACTCCGATTCTGGCGTTCTTTATATCGTTTTCAAGCGATTTCATCTCATCTTTCTAGTGGCACCCTTGGAATTCGAAGTTGAGGCAAGGTTCATGCATTTTCCTGTCATATCTTGCATTTTTGCATCCCGCATCGCATCCCGCATAGCATATCATCTTTGCATCGTGTTGTTTGAGTTTGCACGTGGTTGATTGTATCCTTGTTGCTTGTTTGTATTGTTTGGGTAGAGCCGGGAGACGAGTTTGCTAACGAGGAGCCCGTTGATTTTGCTCTTGAGGATCCAGTCAACTCTGACAATTGTGCAGGCAAGATGATCATACCCTCGAAATCACTACTATCTTTGCTATGCTAGCTTGCTCGCTCTTTTGCTATGCCATTGCTACGATGCCTACCACTTGCTTGCAAGCCTCCCAAATTGCCATGTCAAACCTCTAACCCACCATTGTCCTAGCAAACCGTTGATTGACTATGTTACCGCTTTGCTCAGCCCCTCTTATAGCATTGCTAGTTGCAGGTGAAGATTGGAGGCCCTTCCTTGTTGGAATATCTTTTATTTAATTGTTGGGATATCATTATATTGCCATGTTATCTTAAATGCATCTATATACTTGGTAAAGGTTGGAAGGCTCGGCCTCTCGCCTAGTGTTTTGTTCCACTCTTGCCGCCCTAGTTTCCGTCATATCGGTATTATGTTCCCGGATTTTGCGTTCCTTACGTGGTTGGGTTATAATGGGAACCCCTTGATAGTTCGCCTTGATTAAAGCTTTTCCAGCAATGCCCAACCTTGGTTTTACCATTCGCCACCTAGCCTCTTTTTCCCTTGGGTTACCGGAGCCCAAGGGTTATCTTATTTTAACCCCCCCCCCCCGGGCCAGTGCTCCCTCTGAGTGTTGGTCCGAACTGAGCTGCCTGTGGGGCCACCTCGGGGAAACTTGAGGGTTGGTTTTATTCGTAGATAGTCTCATCTGAGTGTGCCCTAAGAACGAGATATGTGCAGCTCCTATCAGGATTTGTCGGCACATTCGGGCGGTGTTGCTGGTCTTGTTTTAACCTGTCGAAGTGTCTTGAGTTACTGAGATACCGAGCCTGATCGGAACGTCTTGGGAGGAGGTCTATTCCTTCATTGACCGTGAGAGCTTCTCATGGGCTAAGTTGGGACTCCCCTGCAGGGATTGAACTTTTGAAAGTCGTGCCCGCGGTTATGGGCAGATGGGAATTTGTTAACGTCCGGTTGTAGATAACTTGAACCTTAATTAATTAAAATGAATCAACTGAGTGTGTTTCCGTGATGGCCTCTTCTCGGCGTAGTCCGGGAAGTGGACACGGTGTTGGAGTAATGTTTGCGCAAGTTGTTCTCTAGCTTCCCGCTCATGCTTGCCTCCTCTTCTCGCTCTCCTTTGCGAATAAGTTAGCCACCATACTTGCTAGTCGCTTGCTATAGCTCCACTCATGTTTTATCTTGCCTTACCTATAAGCTCAAATAGTCTTGATCGCGAGGGTGCGAGATTGCTGAGTCCCCGTGGCTCACATATTACTATTACACTAGATGCAGGGCCTGATGATTCCGCTCCAGGAGACGCGTATGAGCTCAAGTGGGAGTTCGACGAAGACTCTCAACGATACTATGTTTCCTTTCCCGATGATCAGTAGTGGTGCCCAGTTGGGGGTGATTGGGACTGTGTCGCATGTTGGGTTCTCTTTTATTTTGGCGCCGTAGTCGGGCCATGAGTGTATGCATGATGTAATGTTATTTATGTACTTGATTGACATGGCAAGTGTAAGCCAACTATGTTATCTCCCCTTTATTATTTACATTACATGGGATGATGTGAAGATTGCCTAACTTGCGACATATGCCTTCAATGCGATTATATCTCTAAGTCGTGCCTCGACACATGGGAGCTATAGTCGCATCGAGGGTGTTATAAGTTGGTAATCAGAGCCTCCCCCGACCTTAGGAGCCCCATTGCTTGATCTTTTTTAGCGGCCGATTTGTGTCTAGAAAAATGTTTTGAGTCATTAGGAATTATATATCGGAGAGTTTAGGAATTCTTTTTACTTCCCAGTCTCCTCATCGCTCTGGTAAGGCATCCTGACGTAGAGTTTTGAATCTTCTCTTCTCAAATTTCACAAAAAAATTTAGGATCACGTGGGTATCTTGGAATCGTTCCGATGGTTTTATGATGAGAACATTGACTTGGTGCCTCCTGTCAGGGGTTTAGTGGAAGTGTCTCGGGGAGTTGAGCTCTGAGGTGTTGTCAACATAATTTTATCATTGCAGTTCTGGAATACCTGAGTTTAGTACGCCGACATCGAAAATCTCTTTTATGCAGTTCGTTGGTGAGATAACCTCGACGCCACCCAATACTAGGGCGGGAGTTCGGGAGTATCGCCATAACTTGTATAACGGATGCTTTTCAAAGGTTGAGGTAGATGGTTTTCGAAGGTTTCTTGGTTATGTGTTGAAGGATGGATACAGCTGGATGTAGGATTTGCTAGTTTGGGTGAGATATTATGCTTCCCCTGTACCCCCAACACCTGATTGCATAACCGGAAAAGTTCCGGAGTTTCATAGGTGGGAATTCAAGTAGCTCTTAGGATATCTTTCCGACAGATGTATGGTATGAAATTGGGGTTCGACGTCTAGTGGTCCGCCTATTCACGGTCGGTTTTACAGTGGTCACGTTGTGTCTTAAAGAGTCCTTGGCTTTGCCGACTCGGGGACGCTTCGTATGTCATGTGCACTGCCTTGTACATGATGGTGATGTACGATCGAGCCCATGTAGGCCCCACCACAAAAACTTCGGACGAAATCTCTATCATATGTTTGTTCCGGCTTATTTTGCAAGCCAATTCTTTGTTTTGTTTTGAGTTGTGGTATTCGAGTTGCTTCGAAGTCAAATGTTGATTCCATACCTTCCCCAAACGGTGTTCTCATACTCCGATGTGAATACAAATCCGTCACGATAATCGAGATTGTCATGCCAATCCTTTTCACCGATGTGCTTCTCTTCAAGTGGATCTGATCACTTCAACATTCGCAAGATCAATTATCAGTTCTTCTCAACGATGTTTGTTCCATCCGTGTCCAAGTTGCCTTTGTTTTTCCCGCCCTCCCACCCTTGTTTTCTTCAAGGACTCAGATTTCTCAATCAAGTATCATTTTATTGGTGGAAGTCTCTCCATTCTTGTCCTTCAATGTTCTTATCCAGTGATTCTCATGAAGTTTCTAATGAAACCTCAAGTTCATCATTATTCATTCTCTTTCTTCTCCGGTGGAACTAAGTAAAGCTTTGGTGTTGACCATATCCCTTTTTTCTCGTTTCAAACACCTTCTCTTACCGTTGCACCTTATTATCATTCCACTTCTCGATATTCAATTGTTCCAGAGTGCTGAAGATATCTCGAGGTTGTTATCTCATTCAAGCCATTTAATTCAACCGGTGTAATCTCTCTTTTAAATCTTTTCAACGGTGTTCTTTTGAGTGGGCCTTAACCCACAGGTCTTTTTCCAGGATCTTACCTGACTCTTCTTATTTGTCCGGAGCTATCCTCAAATCCTTTTCGGAGTTTGACGTAAGAATGATTCATCATCGGGCAAATGTATTTCTCCAAGATCTTCCAAATTCTTTTCATCGTTGGCTCAACCTTTTTCCATTTTTCATTCCGGTGTGCTTCAATAATTCTTGGTGGTGTTTCTCGTCGTCATTTGAAGACCGAAGAAGAGTTTTACCTCCATATCTTATCCGTTCTCTCAGAGATTTGTGGTGC
This sequence comes from Triticum dicoccoides, assembly GCF_002162155.2. Classification (NCBI taxonomy): domain Eukaryota; kingdom Viridiplantae; phylum Streptophyta; class Magnoliopsida; order Poales; family Poaceae; genus Triticum; species Triticum dicoccoides. The sequence goes on along the minus strand of NC_041388.1, from coordinate 267,009 downwards.
TAGCTTGTTGCCATCCTCTCATAATTATTTTCAATTGTGAGAATCCTTTTCACCCATCAGGAGATATTCATGAGTCTTTTCAGTTTTGTTATCCGGAGTTCATCAATTCAGGGTTATTCATTCTCAGTTTTCAGCTCTCGTTCTCCAAATCTTACCGGTGCATCGATCATATATCCTCTAAGCAGTGCATGATCTCTTCGTTCTAATGTATCTAAATCCTCTCAAGCATCTTCGTTCATTTTATAATTCTTCCCGGTGTTTCTTTATCTTCTCTTCGTTCATTTTCAATTCTCACGGTGGTTCGTTCAAGAGTTCTCGTCATTCGTTGTCATATCAATTCTTGCGTTCTTTCAAATTCTACCGGTGGTTCTTGGAAGACCTTCTCAAGTTTATGTTATATCTCTTTTAATCTTTTCTACGAGAATAAGTAGTATGTCAAATCCATTGATTGTCATCAATTTAATTGGTGAAGGATAAGCATAATGTAATTCTTATTCTTGTTTCATCCAAGTGATTTAATTCCTTATTCCGGAGATTCATCTAAATCATAGCAAGGTTTCACCTTGTGTTTTCAACTTCCCTTTCTTCTCGTTATACTTTTGTGAACGGAGTGCTTTCAACTTTGTTCTTCTCCGTTGTTTTATTTCTTTCAATTTGTTCAACCTTCTCAAGGTTCCTTGGTTTCACTCGTTTGTCAAAGAAGCAACTTAGTTTTACCTCTTCTCTTTTCTCTTCCATTTTTCCCTCCGGTGCCATTCTAGATCTCGGGACGAGATCCTTTCGTAGTGGTGGAGTGTTGTAACACCCCGGATGTAACTTCCCCAATTTGTACTCCAACTCTTGCCGTTTCCGGCGTTAAGTTATTTATTTTCTCGGGTTCGGGTTTTGTCTCCATGTGTTGTTGTCATTGTCATGCATCTCATATCATGTCATCATGTGCACTGCATTTGCATACGTGTTCATCTCATGCATTCGAGCATTTTTCCCGTTGTCCGTTTTGCATTTCGGCGCTTCGTTCTCCTCCGGTGGCCTTTTCTAATTTTCTTTCGTGTGTGTGGATTAAACATTTCCGGATTGGACCGAGACTTGCCAAGCGGCCTTGGTTTACTACCGGTAGACCGCCTGTCAAGTTTCGTACCATTTGGACTTCGTTTGGTACTCCAACGGTTAACCGAGGGACCGAAAAGGCCTCATGTGTGTTGCAGCCCAACACCCCTCCAATTTGGCCCAAAACCCACCAAACTCTTCTCCATGTCCTAGAGCGTTCGATCACGATCGCGTGGCCGAAAACCGCACCTCATTTGGACTCTCCTAGCTCCCTCTATGCCTATATATACACCCCCCCCCTCCAAAAATTCGCGGATCCCCTCCTCTAACCCTAAAAAACAAAACAGATCTCGTGCGCCGGACACGTCCGGACGCGCCGGACACGTCCGCCACTCCGCCCGGACCAACAGCGCGCCGCCACCTGTCCCACGGGCGCCCCACTTCGCCGCCTCTGTCCCGCCGGCCCGCTCGGCCCGGCCGGGGCCCCCAAGGCCCGTTCGGCTCGCCCCGCCGCTTGGGAGCCACCGCGGCCGAGCCCACCGTCTCTCCCATCTCCGGTCGTCGGACGCCACCGCCGCCCGACGCCAAGCTCCGCCACCTCGCCGGCAAGGAGCACCGCCACCGCCCGGCGCCGGCGACCTTGCCCCGGCGCCCCCCCCCTCACCGGTCTCGGATCCGGCCCTCTCCGGCAATCCCCGTCGTCTTCCCAGCGAACAGGAGTCAACCCCGGTGATCCTCGTTTTCCGTGCCAGATCTGGATCTAAAATCCCCTCGGTTGACTTTCTCCTCCGAACCCTAATTTTTATGCAAACTTTGACCTGTGATATCTCCGCGTCCGTAGCTCCGATTTGGGCATATAACATATCAAAATGTTCACCTCAGAGAGTACATCATTTCATTCCATTGCGTCATTTTCATTTGAGCTCATCTTGATGCCCGAAATGCTGTTAGAAGAGGGCTACTTGAGTTAATTGTCAGATCGGTTACTCCGTTTAGCACTTTTGTCATTTTTGCCATGATTAATGTGTGCATGCTATGCCCGTGAGTTCTTCATATGTTTTGTTAAGGGTTTTGTCATCTATCTAGAGGTGCAACCCATGTATTTTTAGGATGTGTGTGGTGACTTGTGCAAGCTTGCAAAGTGGTGCACTTGCTAATTCTATTTTCAGGGACTTAGTAATTTCACTAAGTCCTGGGATTGTTTATCTCATGATGCCATATGTTCTTGTTGTTTCCTAGTGATTCGTGCCTCTTTTGAGGATGATCGGTAAGGGAGTTTTGTTAATCTTGTTATGCTCTATCCATCCATGTCTTTGTTTGCAATTATGGAGCACCCTAGCTTGAGTCAATCGAGCTCTACTTTTGCTTCGTTGTGAATCTGGGCAGATCGTCAACTTGTTTGCGATTTTGCCGATGTTATTGTAGTGGATCCGTGCATGCTATGCCTTTGTTCTTGCCATGTCTAGCTTGTATTATGTGCCTTATTAAGGGATGTATGCTTGCCTTGCCATGACTTGCACCATAGTGAGTGCATCGAGCTCATTTACATGCCTTCGTGAGTTATATTTCAGCATGTCTCAGTTTTCACCAAGTCTGAAAACTGATTATGTTTTTGCTATGTTCGTGTGCTTGTTAGTATATTTTGTGATCCCTTTTGGCTCAAGGTCACTAAGGGACTTTTGTTAAGCTTGTTGAGTAGCTCCATGCCATGTCTTTCCTTGTCATATTCAGGTCCTGTAGCATGTTGTTTTGTTGCTCCGAAGAGGGCTATATGACCTGAAATCCCAGACAAGTGTTGATTTCACTAAGTCTGAGATCTGTTTTTACCATTTGCGTTTTTGCCATGCTTGTTTGAACCTGTTAATGGATGAATTGGCCGTAGCTCGGTGCTAGACTTTTTTTAAGCATCTTGTGTGCATCCCTGCCATTTATTTTGATGCCATATTTGGTGGCTGTAGCATGTTCATCTCATTGCATTTAGATGCCTACTTGCTGTAAATCGCAGACCTGTGTCATTTTTGAATCGCTTGCCATTTCCAAACCGTAACTCCGATTCCGGCGTTCTTTATATCGTTTTCAAGCGATTTCATCTCATATTTCCAGTGGCACCCTTGGAATTCCAAGTTGAGGCCAGGTTCATGCATTTTCCTGTCATATCTTGCATTTTTGCATCCCGCATCGCATCCCGCATAGCATATCATCTTTGCATCGTGTTGTTTGAGTTTGCACGTGGTTGATTGTATCCTTGTTGCTTGTTTGTCTTGTTTGGGTAGAGCCGGAAGACGAGTTCGCTAACGAGGAGCCCATTGAGTTTGCTCTTGAGGATCCAGTCAACCCTGATAACTGTGCAGGCAAGATGATCATACCCTCGAAATCACTACTATCTTTGCTATGCTAGCTTGCTCGCTCTTTTGCTATGCCATTGCTACGATGCCTACCACTTGTTTGCAAGCCTCCCAAATTGCCATGTCAAACCTCTAACCCACCATTGTCCTAGCAAACCATTGATTGGCTATGTTACCGCTTTGCTCAGCCCCTCTTATAGCGTTGCTAGTTGCAGGTGAAGATTGGAGGCCGTTCCTTGTTGGAACATCTTTTATTTAATTGTTGGGATATCATTATATTGCCATGTTATCTTAAATGCATCTATATACTTGGTAAAGGGTGGAAGGCTCGGCCTCTCGCCTAGTGTTTTGTTCCACTCTTGCCGCCCTAGTTTCCGTCATATCGGTGTTATGTTCCCGGATTTTGCGTTCCTTACGCGGTTGGGTTATAATGGGAACCCCTTGATAGTTCGCCTTGATTAAAGCTTTTCCAGCAATGCCCAACCTTGGTTTTACCATTCGCCACCTAGCCTCTTTTTCCCTTGGGTTACCGGAGCCCAAGGGTTATCTTATTTTAGCCCCCCCGGACCAGTGCTCCCTTTGAGTGTTGGTCCGAACTGAGCTGCCTGCGGGGCCACCTCGGGGAAACTTGAGGGTTGGTTTTACTCGTAGCTAGTCTCATCTGAGTGTGCCCTGAGAACGAGATATGTGCAGCTCCTATCGGGATTTGTCGGCACATTCGGGCGGTGTTGCTGGTCTTGTTTTAACCTGTCGAAGTGTCTTGAGTTACTGAGATACCGAGTCTGATCGGAACGTCTTGGGAGGAGGTCTATTCCTTCGTTGACCGTGAGAGCTTGTCATGGGATAAGTTGGGACTCCCCTGCAGGGACTGAACTTTCGAAAGCTGTGCCCGCGGTTATGGGCAGATGGGAATTTGTTAACGTCCGGTTGTAGATAACTTGAACCTTAATTAATTAAAATGAATCAACTGAGTGTGTTGCCATGATGGCCTCTTCTCGGCGGAGTCCGGGAAGTGGACACGGTGTTGGAGTAATGTTTGCGCAGGTTGTTCTCTAGCTTCCCACTCGTGCTTGCCTCCTCTTCTCGCTCTCCTTTGCGAATAAGTTAGCCACCATACTTGCTAGTCGCTTGCTGCAGCTCCACTCATGTTTTATCTTGCCTTACCTATAAGCTCAAATAGTCTTGATCGCGAGGGTGCGAGATTGCTGAGTCCCCGTGGCTCATAGATTACTATTACACCAGATGCAGGGCCTGATGATTCCGCTCCAGGAGACGCGTATGAGCTCAAGTGGGAGTTCGACGAAGACTCTCAACGATACTATGTTTCCTTTCCCGATGATCAGTAGTGGTGCCCAGTTGGGGGTGATTGGGACCGTGTCGCATGTTGGGTTCTCTTTTATTTTGGCGCCGTAGTCGGGCCATGAGTGTATGCATGATGTAATGTTATTTATGTACTTGATTGACGTGGCGAGTGTAAGCCAACTATGTTATCTCCCCTTTATTATTTACATTACATGGGATGTTGTGAAGATTGCCTAACTTGCGACATATGCCTTCAATGCGATTATATCTCTAAGTCGTGCCTCGACACGTGGGAGCTATAGTCGCATCGAGGGTGTTACAGCCCTGCGGCCCCTCGTTGTCTTGTCGCCGCAGGTTCGGCCTCCTGTCTCAAAAACCTCCCCTGCAAAGCTCAGTTGTAATCAGAAAACTGAAAACACGAGAGGGCGGACACCTACTCGGGGTACTGGGACTTCGATCTCAGTTACCTGGGAGGCCGGGATTAGCCCTGGGTAATCGGCCGTAATGGCCACCAAGGCGTTGTCCTTGCTCAATTGATGGAACACTCCATCAATTAGCTCCACAGATATGTCCGGATCCTCTTGAGAGGCCGGGTCGAGGGACCTTCCTGGGTCCTCGGGTTGTGGAGGAGGGCTGTTTATTTCCTTAACAGCCCAGCGCAGTTCCTGCGTTGAAGTTGTTAGACTAAATATTTAACAATGGGAATTCAAAATGGATGGGCAAGTAAATGCGGCCGCTTACCCAGCTTGGTGGATTGTGCATAGAGAATCCACCCTGTGGGTTGATGCGGAGAAATTCCTCCTCTTCTCCCTTATACAAAGTGGACAAGATCTTTAGTAGAGCGGCAGCCAAATCCGGCCCCTTACGGCCGTAGCGGGTGGCGTCGTCCTCCCCGTTGAAGTCCCACATGGGGTGGCTTCTATATTGAATTGGCTGCACCCCCCGCATAATGCATTCGGCCATAACCCCGATCATGGTCAGTCCGAAATGGGCTAACAATCTTATTCGGCCCATCAGGTAAATGATGTCCCTGTCACTTTGCCTCTGAGGGCTCCGTGGACGCCAGCTCAGGCGCTTCTTTAAGGGAGCACTGTCGAACTCAGGGAGGCCGGTCCGAACAGGATCCGGCAGCGGGACGTCCTCTATATAAAACCATTCTGAAGGCCAGTCTTTGGACGCCTTCTTTGGGGTTCCGGATGGATATCCGGTCCCGACGATGCGCCATACTTTGGCTCCGCCCACTTGATATATTGACCCCTCCTTAGAGTGGGGCACCAGGCAGAATAACCTCTTCCACAGCGCGAAACGAGCCTCAACACCCAGGAATAGCTCGCAAAGGGCGACGAAGCCCGCGATATGCAATATAGAGCCGGGCGTGAGATTGTGCAGCTGGAGGCCGTAGAACTCCAGAAGCCCGCGGAGAAATGGATGAATTGGAAATCCAAGTCCTCTTATGAGATAGGGGATGAGGCACACCCTCTCTCCTTTGGAGGGATTGGGGGTGCTCTCCGCTTGCTCTCCACCGTTATAGGTGGCGAGTCTGGCTCGGACTGGGACCATATAGGCCTGAGGGAGAAATCCCTTGGCCTGAAGCGACACTAGCTCACTGTGCAGGATGGAGCACCCCTCCTAGTCTCCAGGTTTAGGACTGGAAGGGCGAGAGGAGGAGCTGTGACGGCTGGCCATGTTGGAATGGACCTTTGCTGGAGGCGCTCTGATGATTACTCATGGAGAGGAGAAGGTGTGGTTTGGATCTGAATCCCCATCCCATTAAATAGGCGGCTCGTTTATGCAGCTAGGGGTGTGAATGTAAAATTACCCCGACTTTTTGCATTCGTTTGATACGTGGAAGACGGCCATTATTGGGCGTGGAAGCCAAGGTGTGCTACATTACGAAAATCGGACATTATTCAGCAGGTACACGGAATTTGGAGAAGAACCCGCCTTGCAATGCCGAAGACAATCTGCGCGCCAGACTCGTCATCATTGAAGCCTGGTTCGGGGGCTATTGAGGGAGTCCTAGATTAGGGGGTGTTCGGGTAGCTGGACTATACCTTCAGCCGGACTCCAGGACTATGAAGATACAAGATTGAAGACTTCGTCCCGTGTCCGGATGGGACTTTCCTTGGCGTGGACGGCAAGCTTGGCGGTGCGGATATTCAAGATCTCCTACCATTGTAACCGACTTTGTGTAACCCTAACCCTCTCCGGTGTCTATATAAACCAGAGGGTTTTAGTCCGGAGGACAACTTCATCATACAACAATCATACCATAGGCTAGCTTCTAGGGTTTAGCCTCCTTGATCTCGTGGTAGATCTACTCTTGTACTACCTATATCATCAATATTAATCGAGCAGGACGTAGGGTTTTACCTCCATCAAGAGGGCCCGAACCTGGGTAAAACATTGTGTCCCTTGTCTCCTGTTACCATCCTCCTAGACGCACAGTTCGGGACCCCCTACCCAAGATCCGCCGGTTTTGACACCGACAAGTGCTAATATAATTGGAACATATAACCATCCCTCAAAGTGCGATGAAGAATCACTCCAAAGTTCCTATCTAGCGGAGAACATAAGACGGAATTGTTTGTAGGGTACAAAACCACCTCAAAGCTATTCTTTCCGTTCGATCTATTCAAGAGTTCGTACTAAAATAACACAAAACTATTCTTTCCATTCGATCTATCCTAGAGTTCGTACTAAAATAACACCAAAGCAAATTCATATTCATAATACTCAATCCAACACAAAGAACTTCAAAGAGTGCCCCAAGATTTCTACCGGAGAAACAAAGACAAGAACGTGCATCAACCCCTATGCATAGATTACCCTAGTGTCACCTTAGGAATCCGCGAGTTGAGTGCCAAAACATATATCAAGTGAATCAGTATGATACCCCATTGTCACCACGAGTATTCAATTGCAAGACATGTGTCAAGTGTTCTCAAATCCATAAAAGTATTCAATCCGATAACAATGAAATCTCAAAGGAAAAATCAATTCATCACAATAAGATAGAGACGGGAAAACACCATATGATCCGACTATATTAACAAAGCCCGCGATACATCAAGATCATGACATCTCAAGAACACGAGAGAGAGAGAGAGAGAGAGAGAGAGAGAGATTAAACACATAGCTATTGGTACAAACCCTCAGCCCCGAGGGTGGACTACTCCCGCCTCATCGTGGTGGCCGCCGGGATGATGAAGATGGCCACCGGTGATGATCTCCCCCGTCGGCAAGGTGCCGGAACAGGGTCTAGATTGGTTTCTCATGCTATAGAGCCTTGCAGCAGCGGAACTTCTGATCTAGGTTAACCCTGAAGGGTTTTGGAATATTTGGGATTTTATAGGGCGAAGAGGGGGTGCGGGAGGCCACCGAGGTGGGCACAACCCACCTGGGTGCGCCCGGGGTCCCAAGCACGCCCTGGTGGGTTGTGCCCCCCGAGGCACCCTCCAGGTGCTGCTCTGGCCCATTGGTGGTCTTCTAGTCCATAAAAAATCCACAAAAAGTTTTGCGGTGTTTGGACTCCGTTTGATATCGATTTCGTGTGATGTAAAAAACAGCAACTGGCACTTGGCACTATGTCAATAGGTTAGTACCAAAAAATGATATAAAATGATTGTAAAACATCCAAGAATGATAATACAACAGCATGGAACAATCAAAAGTTATAGATACACTGGAGATGTATCAGCATCCCCAAGCTTAATCTCTTCTCGTCCTCGAGTAGGTAAATGAGAAAAACAGAACTTTTGATGTGGAGTGCTACCTAACATGTTCATCACATAATCTTTTCTTTGTAGCATGGACATTTGGACTTTTATATGGTTCAAAGCAATAGTCTAATTTTGACATGATAACTTAAATACTCAAGCATATCAACAAGCAACCATGTCTTTCAAAATATCAACGCTAAAGTAAGTTATCCCTAGCCCATCATGCTCAATCATTGATCCATTAATGAAACACACTCGCATATTAGCTACACCCAATGCTCAAGTACGATCATAGTGCCCCCTAGTTGATGCTTTATAAGAGAAGATGGAGACTCAAAATAAAAATAAAAATTGCATAAAGTAAATAAAAAGTCCCTTCGCAGAGGGAAGTAGGGATTTGTAGAGGTGCCAGAGCTCAAAGCGAAAATTGAGAGATAAAAACATTTTTAGAGGCATACTTTTACCACCAACGAGAATGACTTAGAGCTCCCAACACTTTCCATGCTAGATATATCATAGGCGGTTCCCAAACAGAAAATAAAGTTTATTCCTTTTTCCACCATACTTTCACTTTCCATGGCTAACCGTATCCACGTGTGCCCTCCATACCAACACTTTCCAAGGAATTTATTATTTGACAACATAAAGTAAATTCATTTTTCATTTCGGGACTGGGCATCCCTAATACCTTTGCCTTACTCTCGTGCAATGACAAGTGAATAAACACTCATCGTGAGAATATCACATCTAGCATGGAAAATATTGGCCACCCCTCACCGCCTCGCGAGCGGTACGAGCACACAAAAGAGAAATATATTTTGAAATTAGAGATGGCACATACAAATTTGCTTAGAACAGCAAAAGAATACCGCATATAGGTAGGTATAGTGGACTCATGTGGCAAAACCGGTTTAAAGGATTTTGGATGCACAAGTAGTGATCATACTTAGTGCAAGATGAAGGCTAGCAAAAGATTGAGAAGAGACTAACCAGGAAACGAATAATCTCATAAGCGAGCATTGAGCATAATTAACACCGAATAATGCACCACAATTAGGATGTAATTTCATTTCATAACTATTGATTTTCGTGCTTGCATAGGGAATCACAAACCTTAACACCGATATTCTTACTAAATCATAATTACTCATCAACATGACTCACATATCACATCATCATATCTCAAAACTATTACAAGGAATCAAGTTTACTTTGTCTAATGATGTTCATCAAAGTTTTTATTATATCCTTCTTGGATATCTATCACTTTGGAACTAATTTTCATGTGTTGCTATTGATAAGCTCAAACAAATATAAGTGAAGATCATGAGCATAATATTTCTTTCTCTCAAATCAATTTAAGTGAAGCAAGATATTTCTTCAAAAATAATAAAGCACACTCTACTAAAAAAGATATAAGTGAAGCACTAGAGCAATTCCTTAGAAAAGAGCTTCATTGGCGGGATGTGAGTGCCGCTTACCTAGCCTCTCTAGCAACTATTTGAGGACTCTATTTTATTTAAAAACGTTCAGTTCTAAGTATTTTATTAAAACAGCAAGCAAAACAAAATAAAATGACATTCCAAGAATAGCACAACTCATGTGAAGAAGCAAAAACTTAGGCTCAACCGATACTAACCGATAATTGTTGAAGAAAAAAGGTGGGATGCCTACTGGGGCATCCCCAAGCTTAGATGCTTGAGACTTCTTGAAATACTATCTTGGGATGCCCATCCTTAATTCCTCTCATATCACAGTTTTCCTAAATCTCAAAAGCTTCATCCACACAAAACTCAACAAGAACTCGTGAGATAAGTTAGTATAAACCAATGCAAAAACCTTATCATTATCTACTATAGCAAATCACTAAAATTATTATTCAACATTTCATACTAAATGCCTCTGCATATTCAATACTCCTATACTCAAATAGAATCATTAAACAAGCAAACATATGCAAACAATGCAAACATAACAGCAATCTGCCAAAACAGTATAATCTGTAAGAATGCAAGAGTATCAATACTTATTTAACTCCAAAAATTATGAAAATTTGACACACTGTAGATAATTTATCAGAGCTTATTTTGCAAAAAGTTTCAACATTTTATCACATTCTGACTTTTCTAGGGAATTTTTGCAACAGAGGTAAACTTTCTGTTTTGAAACAGCAACATGTAGACTTCCAAAATAAGCATGGTAAAGGCTATCCTTGACATTTTCATTGAAAATAAAGAAGCAAAACATTATTCTAACTAAAAGCAAGCAAATCCTAACAAAATAAAATGACGCACCAAGCAAAACACATATCATGTGACGAATGAACATATAGCCTCAAGTAAGGTTACCGATAATGTTGGAGACGAAAGTGGGGATGCCTTCCAGGGCATCCCCAAGCTTAGTAGCTTGGATCTTCCTTGGATATCAACTTGGGGTGCCTTGGACATCCCCAATCTTATGGTCTTGTCACTCCTTATTATCCTCATATCGACATCTCACCCAAAACTTGAAAACTTCAATCACACAAAACTTAACGGAACTTTGTGAGATAGGTTAGTATGATAAAGAGCAAACCATTTCACTTTTGGTACTGTCAAAGAAAAGATTCATAATTGTGATCACACAATTCCTACTGTAGCATATTATTTCCACAATTTATATTGAGCAATATAAGCCATAGAAACTAGTAAACAAGCAAATTATGCATTGAAAACAAAATCTATCAAAACAGAACAGTCTGTAGTAATCTGTACTCCAACCATACTTCTACTACTCCAAAAATTATGAAAAAATATTTAAATGTAGAAAATTTGTATATCTATCTCCTGTAAAAAATTCAGATCAAAATCACATTCCAGTTAATTTTAAAAATTCCTGGACTAAGCGCAAAAGTTTCTGTTTTCGCATAGATTCAAGTCAACTATCATCCACACTATCCCAAAGGCTTTACTTGCCAATTTATTGAAACAAAAGCAATAAAACATGATTACTACATTAGAATAATCATGTGAACACACAAAAAAAGTAGGTAAAAGTGTTGGGTTGTCTCCCAACAAGTGATTTTCTTTAATGCCTTTTAGCTAGGCATGATGGTTTCAATGATGCTCGCATAAAAGATAAGAATTGAAACATGAAAAAGAACATCATGAATCACATGGCAAGCACATTTAAGACTAACCCACTTCCTATGCATAGGGATTTTGTGAGCAAATAACTTTTGGGAGCAAGAATCAACTAGCATAGGAATACAAAACAAACATAACTTCAATATTTTCAACACATAGAGAGGAAACTTGATATTATTGCAATTCCTACAAGCATATGTTCCCCCTCATAATAATTTTCAGTGGCATCATGAATGAATTCAACAATATATCCATCACATAAAGCATTCTTTTCATGATACATAACCATACAAAATTTTGTTAGTCCCTACATAAGCAAATTTATTCTCATCAATAGTGGTGGGAGTGTTGGAAATATGCCCTAGAGGCAATAATAAAAGTATTATTATTATATTTCTTTGTTCATGATAATTGTCTTTTATTCATGCTATAACTGTATTATCCGGAAATCGTAATACACGTGTGAATACATAGACCACAATATGTCCCTAGTGAGCCTCTAGTTGACTAGCTCGTTGTGATCAACAGATAGTCATGTTTCCTGGCTATGGACATTGGATGTCGTTGATAACGGGATCACATCATTAGGAGAATGATGTGATGGACAAGACCCAATCCTGAGCATAGCACAAAGATCGTGTAGTTCGTTTGCTAGAGCTTTGCCAATGTCAAGTATCTCTTCCTTTGACCATGAGAGCATGTAACTCCTGGATACCGTAGGAGTGCTTTGGGTGTATCAAATGTCACAACGTAACTGGGTGACTATAAAGGTGCACTACAGGTATCTCCGAAAGTATCTATTGTTTTATGCGGATCGAGACTGGGATTTGTCACTCCGTGTAAACGGAGAGGTATCTCTGGGCCCACTCGGTAGGACATCATCGTATGTGCAATGTGACCAAGGAGTTGATCACGGGATGATGTGTTACGGAACGAGTAAAGTGACTTGCCGGTAACGAGATTGAACAAGGTATTGGATACCGACGATCGAATCTCGGGCAAGTAACATACCGATAGACAAAGGGAATTGAATACGGGATTGATTAAGTCCTTGACATCGTGGTTCATCCGATGAGATCATCGTGGAACATGTGGGAGCCATCATGGGTATCCAGATCCCGCTGTTGGTTATTGACCGGAGAACGTCTCGGTCATGTCTACATGTCTCCCGAACCCGTAGGGTCTACACACTTAAGGTTCGATGACGCTAGGATTATAAAGGAAGCTTCTATGTGGTTACCGAATGTTGTTCGGAGTCCCGGATGAGATCCTGGACGTCACGAGGAGTTCCGGAATGGTCCGGAGGTAAAGATTTATATATGGGAAGTCCTATTTTGGCCACCGAAAAATGTTCAGGATTTTTCGGTATTGTACCGGGAAGGTTCTAGAAGGTTCCGGAGTGGGGCCCACCTGCATGGGGGGACCCACATGAACGTGGGTAGTGGGGGCAAGGCCCCACACCCCTGGTCAAGGCGCACCAAGATCCCCCTTAGAAGGAATAAGATCATATCCCGAAGGGATAAGATCAAGATCCCTAAAAAGGGAGGATAACAATCGGTGGGGAAGGAAATGATGGGATTTCTTTCCTCCCACCTTGGCTAACGCCCCAATGGACTTGGAGGGCAAGAAACCAGCCCCTCCACCCCTATATATAGTGGGGAGACGCATGGGAGCTCAAAACACGAAGTTCTGGCGCAGCCCTACCTCTCTCCCTACTCCTCCTTTCCCATGGTGCTTGGCGAAGCCCTGCTGGATTGCCACGCTCCTCCACCACCACCACGCCGTTGTGCTGCTGTTGGATGGAGTCTTCCTCAACCTCTCCCTCTCTCCTTGCTGGATCAAGGCGTGGGAGACGTCACCAGGCTGTACGTGTGTTGAACGCGAAGGTGCCGTCTGTTCGGCACTAGGATCATCGGTGATTTGAATCACGACGAGTACGACTCCATCAACCCCGTTCACTTGAACGCTTCCGCTTAGCGATCTACAAGGGTATGTAGATGCACTCTCCTTCCCCTCGTTGCTAGTTTCTCCATAGATAGATCTTGGTGACACGTAGGAAAATTTTGAATTTCTGCTACGTTCCCCAACAGTGGTATCAGAGCTAGGTCTATTGCGTAGATTCTTTGCACGAGTAGAACACAAAGTAGTTGTGGGCGTTGATGTTGTTCAATATGCTTACCGTTACTAGTCCAATCTTGTTTCGACGGTATTGTGGGATGAAGCGGCCCGGACTGACCTTACACGTACTCTTACGTGAGACAGGTTCCACCGATTGACGTGCACTTGGTGCATAAGGTGGCTAGCGGGTGCTAGTCTCTCCCACTTTAGTCAGAACGGATTCGATGAAAAGGGTCCTTATGAAGGGTAAATAGCAATTGGCATATCACGTTGTGGTTTTGCGTAGGTAAGAAACGTTCTTGCTAGAAACCCATAGCAGCCACGTAAAACATGCAAACAACAATTAGAGGACGTCTAACTTGTTTTTGCAGGGTATGCTATGTGATGTGATATGGCCAAAAGGATGTGATGAATGATATATGTGATGTATGAGATTGATCATGTTCCTGTAATAGGATTCACGACTTGCATGTCGATGAGTATGACAACCGGCAGGAGCCATAGGAGTTGTCTTTATTTATTGTATGACCTGCGTGTCATTGAAGAACGCCATGTAAACTACTTTACTTTATTGCTAAACGCGTTAGTCATAGAAGTAGAAGTAGTCGTTGGCGTGACAACTTCATGAAGACACGATGATGGAGATCATGATGATGGAGATCATGGTGTCATGCCGGTGACAAGATGATCATGGAGCCCCGAAGATGAAGATCAAAGGAGCTATATGATATTGGCCATATCATGTCACTACTCTATTTGATTGCATGTGATGTTTATCATGTTTATGCATCTTGTTTTCTTAGAACGACGGTAGTAAATAAGATGATCCCTTACAACAATTTCAAGAAGTGTTCTCCCCTAACTGTGCACCGTTGCTACAGTTCGTCGCTTCTAAGCACCACGTGATGATCAGGTGCGATGGATTCTTACGTTCACATACAACGGGTGTAAGACAGTTTTACACAGCGAAAACACTTAGGGTTAACTTGACGAGCCTAGCATGTACAGACATGGCCTCGGAACACGGAGACCGAAAGGTCAAGCATGAGTCGTATAGTAGATACGATCAACATGAAGATGTTCACCGATGATGACTAGTCCGTCTCATGTGATGATCGGACACGGCCTAGTTGACTCGGATCATGTAATCACTTAGATGACCAGAGGGATGTCTATCTGAGTGGGAGTTCATAAGATGAACTTAATTATCCTGAACATAGTCAAAAGACCTTTTGCAAATTATGTCGTAGCTCGCGCTTTAGTTCTACTGTTTTAGATATGTTCCTAGAGAAAATATAGTTGAAAGTTGATAGTAGCGATTATGCGAATAGTAGAAAGCTTATGTCCTTAATGCACTGCTCAGTGTGCTGAACCCCAAACGTCGTTTGTGGATGTTTCGAACATCGAACATACACGTTTTGATAACTACGTGATAGTTCAGTTAAATGGTTTAAGTAGAGGCACCAAAGACGTTTTCGAAACATCGCGGAACATATGAGATGTTTCGAGGGCTGAAATTGGGATTTCAGGCTCGTGCTCACGTCAAGAGGTATAAGACCTCCGACGATTCTCTTAGCCTGCAAACTAAGGGAGAAAATCTCAATCGTTGAGCTTGTGCTCAGATTGTCTGAGTGCAACAATCACTTGAATTGAGTGGGAGTTGATCTTCCAAATGAGATAGTGATGTTTCTCCAAAGTCATTGCCACCGAGCTGCTAGAGCTTCGTGATGAACTATAACATATCAGGGATAAATAAAATGATCCTTGAGGTATTCACGATGTTTGACACCGCGAAAGTAGAAATCAAGAAGGAGCATCAGTTGTTGATGGTTGGTGAAACCACTAGTTTCAAGAAGGGCAAGGGCAAGAAGGGATACTTCATGAAACGGCAAATCAGTTGCTGCTCCAGTGAAGAAACCCAAGGTTGAACCCAAACCCGAGACTAAGTGCTTCTGTAATAAGGGGAACAGTCACGAGAGCAGAATTACCCTAGAGACTTGGTAGATGAGAAGGCTGGCAAGGTCGATAGAAGTATATTGGATATACATTATGTTAATGTGTACTTTACTAGTACTCCTAGTAGCACCAGGGTATAAGATACCGGTTCAGTTGCTAAGTGTTAGTAACTCGAAATAAAAGCTACGGCATAAACGGAGACTAGCTAAAGGTGAGCTGACGATATGTGTTGGAAGTGTTTCCAATGTTGATATGATCAAGCATCGCACGCTCCCTCTACCATCGAGATTTGGTGTTTGCGTTGAGCATAGACATGATTGGATTATGTCTATCGCAATACGGTTATTCATTTAAAGAGAATAATGGTTACTCTATTTATTTGAATAATACCTTCAATGGTCTTGCACCTAAAATGAATGGTTCATTGAAATCTCGATCGTAGTGATACACATGTTCATGCCAAAAGATAGTAATGATAGTACCACCTATTTGTGGCACTGCCACGTAAGTCATATCGGTATAAAATGCATGAAGAAGCTCCATGTTGATGGATCTTTGGACTCACTCATTTTTTGAAAAGTTTGAGACATGCGAACCATGTCTATTGGTATATATGCATGAAGAAACTCCATGCAAATGGACCGTTTGAACTCACTTGATTTTGAATCACTTGAGATATGCAAATCATACCACATGGGCAAGATGACTGAAAAGCCTCGGTTTCAGTAAGATGGAACAAGATAGCAACTTGTTGGAAGTAACACATTTTGATGTGTGTAGTCCAATGAGTGCTGAGGCATGCAGTGAATATCATTATGTTCTTACTTCACAGATGATTCGAGTAGATGTTGAATATATTTACTTGATGAAACACAAGTCTGAATTATTGAATGGTTCAAGTAATTTCAGAGTAAAGTTGAAGATCATCGTGACAAGAGGATAAAATGTCTATGATAAGATCATAGAGATGAGTATCTGAGTTACGAGTTTTGGCACACAATTAAGACATTGTGGAAATTGTTTCGCAATTAATACCACCTGGAACACCATAGTGTGATGGTGTGTCCGAACATCATAACTGCACCCTATTGGATATGATGCATACCATGATGTCTCTTATCGAATTACCACTATCGTTCATGGGTTAGGCATTAGAGACAACCACATTCACTTTAAATAGGGCACCACGTAATTCCGTTGAGATGACACCGTATGAATTATGGTTTAGAGAAACCTAAGTTGTCGTTTCTTAAAAGTTTGGGGCTATGACGCTTATGTGAAAAAGTTTCAGGCTGATAAGCTAGAACCCAAAGCGGATAAATGCATCTTCATAGGACACCCAAAACAGTTGGGTATACCTCCTATCTCAGATCCAAAAGCAATAAAGGATTGTTTCTTGAATCAGGTCCTTTCTCGAGGAAAGGTTTCTCTCGAAAGAATTGAGTGGGAGGATGGTGGAGACTTGATGAGGTTATTGAACCATCACTTCAACCAGTGTGTAGCAGGGCACATGAAGTTGTTCCCGTGGCACCTACACCAATTGAAGTGGAAGCTTATGATAGTGATCATGAAACTTCAGATCAAGTCACTCCCAAACCTCGTAGGATGACAAGGATGCGTACTACTTGAGAGTGGTACGTAATCCTGTCTTGGAAGTCATGTTGCTGGACAACAATGAACCTACGAGCTATGGAGAAGCGATGGTGGGCCCGGATTCCGATAAATGGCTCGAGGCCATAAAATCCGAGAACGGATCCATGACTTTGGAAGAAATACTTGATGGTCGTAAGGCCATTGGGTACGGATGGATTTTAAAAGGAAGACAGACAATGATGGTAAGAATTACCATTAAGAAAGCTCGACTTGTCGTTAAGATATTTTCCGACAAGTTCAAGGAGTTGATTACGGTGAGGTTTTCTCACTCGTAGAGATGCTAAGAGTCTGTTGGAATTGGATTAGCAGTTACTGCATGATTGATGAAATCTTGCAGATAGGATGTCAAAACATTGTTTCCTCGACGTTATACTTGAGGAAAGGTTGTATGTGATACAACCGGAAGGTTTTGTTAATCCCAAAAGATGCTAATAAGTATGCAAAGCTCCAGCAATCCTTCTAAGGACTGGAGTGAGCATCTCGGAGTTGGAATGTATGCTTTGATGATGATCAATGATTTTGGGTTTGTACAAAGTTTATGAGAAACTTGTATTTCCAAAGAAGTGAGTGGGAGCACTATAGAATTTCTGATGAGTGTATGTTGTTGACATATTGATGATCAGAAATGATGTAGAATATCTGGAAAGCATATAGGGTTATTTTGAAAGTGTTTTTCAATGGAAAGCCTGGATTAAGCTACTTGAACATTGAGCATCAAGATCTATAAGGATAGATCAAAATGCTTAATAATACTTTCAAATGAGCACATACCTTGACATGATCTTGAAGGTGTTCAAGATGGATCAGTCAAAGAAGAAGTTCTTGCCTGAGTTGTAAGGTACGAAGTTAAGACTTAAAGCTCGACCTCGGCAGAATAGAGAGAAAGGACGAAGGTCGTCCCCTATGCTTAAGACATAGGCTCTACAGTATGCCATGCTGAGTACCGCACCTGATGTGTGCCTTGCCATGAGTCAGTCAAGGGGTACAAGAGTGATTCATGAATGGGTCATAGGACAGCGGTCAAAGTTATCCTTAGTAACTAGTGGACTAAGGAATTTTCTCAGTTATGGAGGTGATAAAGAGTTCGACGTAAAGAGTTACGACGATGCAAGCTTAACACCTATCCGGATAGCTCTGAGTAGAGATACCGGATACGTATAATGGAGCAACAATTTAGAATAGCTCCAAGTAGAACAGTTATTTGGAATAGCTCCAAATAGAGCGTGGTAGCTGCATCTAGGAGATGACATAGAGATTTGTAAAGCACACACAGATCTGAAACGTTCAGACCCGTTGACTAAAACCTCTCTCACAAGCAACATGATCAAACATAAAACTCATTGAGTGTTAATCACATAGTGATGTGAACTAGACTACTGACTCTAGTAAACTCTTGGGTATTAGTCACATGGCGATGTGACCTATGAGTGTTAATCACATGCCGATGTGAACTGGATTATTGACTCTAGTGCAAGTGGGAGACTGTTGGAAATATGCCCTAGAGGCAATAATAAAAGTATTATTATTATATTTCCTTGTTCATGATAATTGTCTTTTATTCATGCTATAACTGTATTATCCGGAAATCGTAATACACGTGTGAATACATAGACCACAATATGTCCCTAGTGAGCCTCTAGTTGACTAGCTCGTTGTGATCAACAGATAGTCATGGTTTCCTGGCTATGGAAATTGGATGTCGTTGATAACGGGATCACATCATTAGGAGAATGATGTGATGGACAAGACCCAATCCTGAGCATAGCACAAAGATCGTGTAGTTCGTTTGCTAGAGCTTTGCCAATGTCAAGTATCTCTTCCTTTGACCATGAGAGCGTGTAACTCCTGGATACCGTAGGAGTGCTTTGGGTGTATCAAACGTCACAACGTAACTGGGTGACTATAAAGGTGCACTACAGGTATCTCCGAAAGTATCTATTGTTTTATGCGGATCGAGACTGGGATTTGTCACTCCGTGTAAACGGAGAGGTATCTCTGGGCCCACTCGGTAGGACATCATCATATGCGCAATGTGACCAAGGAGTTGATCACGGGATGATGTGTTACGGAACGAGTAAAGTGACTTGCCGGTAACGAGATTGAACAAGGTATTGGATACCGACGATCGAATCTCGGGCAAGTAACATACCGATAGACAAAGGGAATTGAATACGGGATTGATTAAGTCCTTGACATCGTGGTTCATCCGATGAGATCATCGTGGAACATGTGGGAGCCATCATGGGTATCCAGATCCCGCTGTTGGTTATTGACCGGAGAACGTCTCGGTCATGTCTACATGTCTCCCGAACCCGTAGGGTCTACACACTTAAGGTTCGATGACGCTAGGGTTATAAAGGAAGCTTGTATGTGGTTACCGAATGTTGTTCGGAGTCCCGGATGAGATCCCGGACATCACGAGGAGTTCCGGAATGGTCCGTAGGTAAAGATTTATATATGGGAAGTCCTATTTTGGCCACCGGAAAATGTTCGGGATTTTTCGGTATTGTACCGGGAAGGTTCTAGAAGGTTCCGGAGTGGGGCCCACCTGCATGGGGGGACCCACATGAACGTGGGTAGTGGGGGCAAGGCCCCACACCCCTGGTCAAGGCGCACCAAGATCCCCCTTAGAAGGAATAAGATCATATCCCGAAGGGATAAGATCAAGATCCCTAAAAAGGGGGGATAACAATCGGTGGGGAAGGAAATGATGGGATTTCTTTCCTCCCACCTTGGCCAACGCCCCAATGGACTTGGAGGGCAAGAAACCAGCCCCTCCACCCCTATATATAGTGGGGAGACGCATGGGAGCTCAAAACACGAAGTTCTGGCGCAGCCCTACCTCTCTCCCTACTCCTCCTTTCCCATGGTGCTTGGCGAAGCCCTGCTGGATTGCCACACTCCTCCACCACCACCACGCCGTTGTGCTGCTGTTGGATGGAGTCTTCCTCAACCTCTCCCTCTCTCCTTGCTGGATCAAGGCGTGGGAGACGTCACCGGGCTGTACGTGTGTTGAACGCGGAGGTGCCGTCCGTTCGGCACTAGGATCATCGGTGATTTGAATCACGACGAGTACGACTCCATCAACCCCGTTCACTTGAACGCTTCCGCTTAGCGATCTACAAGGGTATGTAGATGCACTCTCCTTCCCCTCGTTGCTAGTTTCTCCATAGATAGATCTTGGTGACACGTAGGAAAATTTTGAATTTCTGCTACGTTCCCCAACAGGGAGCAAACTCAACAAAATAACTGTCATGTGATACTTGATTGGCATAATCATATTGAGAATTAAAATTGTGATGGCAAGTTTCATGGTTATGATTATTCTTTATAGCATACATGTCATCACCATAATCATCATGGATAGCAACTTTGTTATCATAGTCAATTGAAGCCTCATCCAAAATGGTGGATTCATCACTAAATAAAGTCATGACCTCTCCAAATCCACTTTCATCACTATAATCATCATAAATAGGAGGCATGCAATCATTATAACAAATTTGCACATCAAATCTTGGGGGACAAAAATATCATCTTCATCAAACATAGTATCCCCAAGCTTATGGCTTTGCATATTGTTAGCATCATGGATATTCAAAGAATTCATACTAACAACATTGCAATCATGTTCATCATTAAAATATTTTGTGCATAACATTTTAATGACGTCTTCTTCTAACAATTGAGCACAATTTTATGATCCATCATTTTCAAGAAATATATTATAAAGATGATCAATAATATGATGCAACCTCAATTCCATTTTTATGTAGTTTTCTTTTATAAAACCAAACTAGTGATAAAACAGGAAACTAAAAGAATAGATTGCAAGATCTAAAGATATACCTTCAAGCACTCACCTCCCCGGCAACGGCGCCAGAAAAGACCTTGATGTCTACTACGCAAATTTACTCTTGTAGACTCGTGTTGGGCCTCCAAACGCAGAGTTTTGTGCGACAATAGCAATTTTCCCTCAAGTAGATGACCTAAGGTTTATCAATCTGTGGGAGGCGTAGGATGAAGATAGTCTCTCTCAAATGACCTTGCAACCAAATACAAGAAATCTCTTGTGTCCCCAACACACCCAATACAATGGAAAATTGTATAGGTGCACTAGTTCAGCGAAGAGATGGTGATAAAAGTGTAATATGGATGGTAGAAATATATTTTTATAATCTGAATAAATAGAAACAGCAAGGTAGAAAATAGTAAACGGGCACAAAAACGGTATTGCAATGCTTGAAAACAAGTCCTAGGGTCCGTACTTTCACTAGTGCAATCTCTCAACAGTGCTAATATAATTGGATCATATAACCATCCCTCAAAGTGCGATGAAGATTCACTCCAATTTTCCTATCTAGCGGAGAACATAAGACGGAATTGTTTGTAGGGTACGAAACCACCTCAAAGCTATTTTTTCCGTCCGATCTATTCAAGAGTTCTACTAAAATAACACAAAGCTATTCTTTCCGTTCGATCTATCCTAGAGTTCGTACTAAAATAACACCAAAGCAAATTCATATTCATAATACTCAATCCAACACAAAGAACTACCGGAGAAACAAAGACAAGAATTTGCATCAACCCCTATGCATAGATTACCCCAATGTCACCTCAGGAATCCGCGAGTTGACTGCCAAAACATATATCAAGTGAATCAATATGATACCCCATTGTCACCATGAGTATTCAATTGCAAGATATATATCAAGTGTTCTCAAATCCATAAAAGTATTCAATCCGATAACAATGAAATCTCAAAGGGAAAACTCAATTCATCACAACAAGATAGAGAGGGGAAAACACCATATGATCCGACTATATTAACAAAGCCCGCAATACATCAAGAACATGAGAGAGAGAGAGAGATTAAACACATAGCTACCGGCACAAACCCTCAGCCCCGAGGGTGGACTACTCCCTCCTCATCATGGTGGCCGCCGGGATGATGAAGATGGCCACCGGTGATGATCTCCCCCCGGTAGGGTGCCAGAACGGGGTCTGGATTGGTTTCTTGTGGCTAAAGAGCCTTGCGGCGGTCGAACTTCTGATCTAGGTTAACCCTGAAGGGTTTTGGAATATTTGGGATTTGATAGGGTGAAGAGGGGGTGCGGGAGGGCACCAAGGTGGGCACAACCCACTTGGGCGCGCCTGGGGGCCCAAGCGCGGCCTGGTGGGTTGTGCCCCCTCGAGGCACCCCCGGGTGCTGCTCTAGCCCATTGGTGGTCCTCTGGTCTATAAAAAATCCACAAAAAGTTTCGCGGTGTTTGGACTCCGTTTGATATTTATTTCCTGCGATGTAAAAGACATACAAAAAACAGCAACTGGCATTTGGCACTATGTCAATAGGTTAGTACCAAAAATGATATAAAATGACTATAAATGATTGTAAAACATCCAAGAATGATAATATAACAGCATGGAATGTTCAAAAATTATAGATACGTTGGAGATGTATCAAAATCGACGAAGGTAGAAATCAAGAAACAGCATCAATTGTTGATGGTTAACAAGACCACTGATATGTCTCCAACGTGTCTATAATTTTTTATTGCTCCATGCTATATTATCTACTGTTTTGGACAATATTGGGCTTTATTATCCACTTTTATATTATTTTTAGGACTAACCTATTAACCGGAGGCTCAACCCAGAATTGCTGTTTTTTTCCTATTACAGTGTTTTGAAGAAAAGGAATATCAAACGGAGTCGGAACAGAATGAAATCAACTAGAGAAGTTATTTTTGGAAGGAGAGCTACCGGAAAAGCTTGGAGTGCACGTCAGGAAAGAAGGAAGGTGTCCACGAGGGTGGGGGGCGCCCCCCTGGGCGCGCCCCTGCCTCGTGGGCCCCCCGAAGCTCCACTGACGTACTTCTTTCACCCATATATACCCACGTACCCTAAAACTTCCGAAGAACAGAATAGATCGGGAGTTCCACCGCCGCAAGACTCTGTAGCCACCAAAAACCAATCGGGACCCTGTTCCGGCACCCTGCCGGAGGGGGGGAACCCTCACCGGTGGCCATCTTCATCATCCCGGCGCTCTCCATGACGAGGAGGGAGCAGTTCACCCTCGGGGCTGAGGGTATGTACCAGTAGCTATGTGTTTGATCTCTCTCTCTCTCTCTCTCTCTCTCTCTCTCTCTCTCTCTCTCTCTTGTGTTCTTGATTTGGCACGATCTTGATGTATCGCGAGCTTTGCTATTATAGTTAGATCTTCTGTTGCTTCTCCCCCTCTACTCTCTTGTAATGAATTGAGTTTTCCCCTTGAAGTAATCTTATCGGATTGAGTCTTTAAAGATTTGAGAACACTTGATGTATGTATTGCCGTGCGTATCTGTGGTGACAATGGGATATCACGTGATTCACTTGATGTATGTTTTGGTGATCAACTTGCGGGTTCCGCCCATGAACCTATGCATAGGGGTTGGCACATGTTTTCGTCTTGATTCTCCGGTAGAAACTTCGGGGCACTCTTTGAGGTTCTATGTGTTGGTTGAATAGATGAATCTTAGATTGAGTGATGCATATCGTATAATCATACCCATGGATACTTGAGGTGACATTGGAGTATCTAGGTGACATTAGGGTTTTGGTTGATTTGTGTCTTAAGGTGTTATTCTAGTACGAACTCTAGGGTGTTTGTGACACTTATAGGAATAGCCCAACAGATTCATTGGAAAGAATAACTTTGAGGTGGTTTCGTACCCTACCATAATCTCTTTGTTTGCTCTCCACTATTAGTGACTTTGGAGTGACTCTTTGTTGCATGTTGAGGGATAGTTATATGATCCAATTATGTTATTATTGTTGAGAGAATATGCACTAGTGAAAGTATGAACCCTAGGCCTTGTTTCCTATCATTGCAATACCGTTTACGCTCACTTTTACCACTTGTTACCTTGCTGTTTTTATATTTTCAGATTACAAAAACCTATATCTACCATCCATATTGCACTTGTATCACCATCTCTTCGCCGAACTAGTGGACCTATACAATTTACCATTGTATCGGGTGTGTTGGGGACACAAGAGACTCTTTGTTATTTGGTTGCAGGGTTTCTTGAGAGAGACCATCTTCATCCTATGTCTCCTACGTATTGATAAACCTTAGGTCATCCACTTGAGGGAAATTTGCTACTGTCCTACAAACCTCTGCACTTGGAGGCCCAACAAGGTCTACAAGAAGAAGGTTGCGTAGTAGATATCAAGTAGTTTCTGGCGCTGTTGCCGGGGAGGTGAGTGCTTGAAGGTATATCTTTATATCTTGCAATCGAATCTTTTTGTTTCTTGTTTTATCACTAGTCTAGTATATAAAAGAAAACTAAAAAATGGAATTGAGTTTGTCTCATACGCTTCATCTTTTTAATATCTTTCGTGAGTATGATGGAAAGGAAAATTGTGCCAAAGTATTAGAAGAAGAATGCATTAAAATGTTTGGCACTAAATATTTATATGATGAGCATGATTGCAATGTTGTTAGTATGAACTCTTTGAATACCCAAGATGCTAATGATATGCAAAGCCACAAGCTTGGGGATGCTATGTTTGATGAAAATGATATTTATTGTCCCCCAAGCTTTGATGAGCAAATTACTATGATGAAAGCATGCCTCCTATCTATGATGATTATTGTGATGACACGTATGATTTAAAAAATAATGATAACCATGAAACTTGTCATCTTGATCTTAATTTTCAATCACATGATAGTTATTTTGTTGAGTTTGCTCCCACTACTATTGATAGGAATAGATTTGCTTATGTGGAGAGTAATAAAAATTATATGATTATGCATCATGAAAAGAATGCTTTAGGTGCTGGTTATATTGTTGAATTCATTCATGATGCTACTGAAAATTATTATAAGAGAGGATCATATGCTTCTACATATCATGGCATATACCCACCATATACCTTCCTCAAAACAGCCACCATACCTACCTATCATGGCATTTCCATAGCCATTCCGAGATATATTGCCATGCAACTTTCCACTGTTCCATTTATTATGACACGCTCCATCATTGTCATATTGCTTTGCATGATCATGTAGTTGACATCGTATTTGTGGCAAAGCCACCGTTCATAATTCTTTCATACATGTCACTCATGAGTCATTGCACATCCCGGTACACCGCCGGAGGCATTCATATAGAGTCATATCTTGTTCTAAGTATTGAGTTGTAATTTTTGAGTTGTAAGTAAATAAAAGTGTGATGATCATCATTATTAGAGCATTGTCCCAGTGAGGAAAGGATGATGGAGACTATGATTCCCCCACAAGTCGGGATGAGACTCCGGACTTAAAAAAAGAGGCCATATAAAAAAGAGAAAAAGGCCCAAATAAAAAAATAAAAAAATAAAAAATAAAAAAATGAGAGAAAAAGAGAGAAGGGATAACGCTACTATCCTTTTACCACACTTGCGCTTCAAAGTAGCACCATGATCTTCATGATATAGAGTCTCTCATTTTGTCGCTTTCATACACTAGTGGGAATTTTACATTATAGAACTTGGCTTGTATATTCTAATGATGGGCTTCCTCAAAATGCCCTAGGTCTTCGTGAGCAAGTGTAACGCCCCGAGACCGATGCTCGAGAAGACTTCCATATATTCCGGGTTTCGCTATGTGTTTCATTTGTGCCTGCCCTTTTATTTTTGCATTGCATCATGTCATCATGCCTTCATCTCATAAATCTTTTGCAACTCAACTAAATAAATGGCATGGATCTTTGATCCATTTAAATCGAGGGAATTCACTTGTGATATCTCTTTATAACATATTGAAGCCTCTCAATATTATTAGAGAGCTATAATAAAAATATTCCATTCTTTTGGAATTAACCAAAACACACTTGAAAAATCCCCACTCCCTTTCTACTTAAAGTTTGGTCCCCAAACTTTGCCAACATTTCTTTTCCCATTTATCGAGGCTCCTCCTAAATTCTCAACATTTTTGGACTCTTCTAAATCCTAGTCCTTGTTCAAACCTTTTAAATTAAATTCAAATGACTTTGAATTTAATTCTTGCAATCTTGCCCACTCCATTTTTATTGGGTCAGGCTCATTTTTGTGAGTCCGGGAAAATAATCCCCATGCCCAAATTCTTGACCACTCATTTCTTTTCTCTCCTTTTCTTTCTTTGCTTTTCTGTTTTTGGTAGAGATTTGAAAAGAGAGAGAGAGAAGGAGCCCAGCAGCCTGGGCCTCCCAACCTCCCGCGCCGGCCCAAGGCCCAGCCGCCCCCACCAATCCCTCCTAACCCTCGACCGAACCCTAGCCCGATCCCCTCGCAGACTCCCTCTCCCCTCGCGCCGCCAGAACGACCCCATCTCTCTCGCTTTCACCCTCTCCCGATCCCCATCTCTCCTCCCCGTTCGTCTTTCTCGCCGGGAGCTCGAGCTCCGCCTGGAGACGACCTGCGCGCGCCCCTGCCGGCCCTCCTCCGACCTCGTCCCCACGAGCACGGCCGCTAGGACGCCACTTCGCCGGTCCCCGTCGCTCCGCCTCTCCAGGGAACAGCAGGCGCGCCGCTCCACGCCAAGAGCGGCGCCTCGCATCGCCGCCTCCTCGCCATGGCGCCCTGCCGGCCGGCGAGCCCAAGCCTGCCGCCGTGCCGACCGAGTCTCGTTCCACCTCGCCTCTCTGCAACTCCCGTGGATGCCGTCCAGGGAACCCATGGCGTCGTCGTCTCAAGGCCGTCGCCGGTGGGATCCTGCGTCCCTCCGCCATCTTCCTGGTCAAGTGACGCCAGGGCCGACCCTGCCGCGTTCCTCTACTCCTCTCGCCTCGAGCACCTGCCGCTGAACACCACCTTCGTCTTCTGCTGCTGCTTCACCGATGAGCACAGGCCGCCGCCGCGTTGCTTTGCCTTCGCCTCCCGGCTTCGTCCGTGAGAACGGTTACAGTCACTTGGGTTCGACAAGTTGCCGAGTACCACTACATTTACCATGTACATCTACACCGAGATGGGACCGCCAAGATGCATCCTGATGTCGCCGAAGACACGTGAACATCTACACGATGATCGCCGAGTACCTCTTCGCAAGTACCCCTATGCGCGAAGACGCCAAGACAGTTTCGGAATTCACCAAGTACCACTACGGCCGGAGACCTCGACGCCCGACGCCTAAACGATCACCGAACCGGAAACAACGCCAAGTACTAGGTCAACGAGTACAACCAAGTTCGTCTTCCGCCGTCTTCGAAATCGCCAAGTACCACGACGAACCGAGAACAACTACCGTCGACGTGCATTTTGCCAAGTACCACTACCGCCATCGCAAGAACGGGACCAGAAAGTCTGAAGACCCCAAGTACCACGACACCGATGACATGAACATCTACGGAATGTGTACGACTACGCGATGTGATGCCAAGTTCGATGACGATCGTGTACCCCTACCGCTCCTCGAACATGAACGTCTACTTCCTCTTCGACTCGTGAACGTCTACTTCCACTACTTCCACTACGAACGTCCCAAGAACGTCTACTTTCTCTACTTGGCACCGATCGAGAACCGTCCCGTTTGCACACTTCGAAGGTATAACCCGAGACGACGTCTGTGTAACACGAATGCTTGCGATGTTTGGGATGCTCATGTTTGCACCGTGTCCAGATTGTCACTCGTTTCCTTGTCGCCAACTCGTGGGACACCCGGTATCCGGGAGTGCCCCGTCATCTTTTGCACGCATACGCATACTTCTCCTTTGCATCGGTATCTCAATCGAGTTACCGGAACCGAAACGCTGCCGTGGCACCGTTGTCATTACCGTCACCGTGGCACCCTTTCTTTCCACCACGATGACGAAATGCCCCATATCTTATAACATGCCGACATTTTCATAAATATTGCACAAAACTTGCTCATGTCATTCGCATCATGATAATAACATTTAAATGGTTTAAATTGTTGTTGCACCAAATTGAGTAATGCATATGGGGATTTACTGGAATTGTTGTTTGGCGTTCCGGCCTCATTTAAACTTGCTTAGATAGGTAGTTTTACTTTGCTTCACCTCTTGCCCTGTTAATCAACATTTAATATTGTTGGGTACATAAACGAGATCAAACTAAATTACTTGTATGTGGTGTTTCGTCAATATGCAACGGAGTTGCATATTGAGCTCCATTTAATTTGTAGGATTGTTTGTGCACTTTGCCATGCCATGCATATTTAAACCGGACATGCACCATACTTGATTGAGCATCATGCTATGATTATGTGGTGGTTGTTTACCATGATTGTTTGCTTCTTTCCGGTTTTGCTTCTTCGGGTTGGTTCCGGTAACGTCGCGTTTGTGAGGACCCGTTCGTCTACGTCCGTTTGTCTTCTTCATGGACTCATTCTTCTTCCTTGCGGGATTTCAGGCAAGATGACCATACCCTTGAAATCACTTCTATCTTTGCTTGCTTAGTTGGTCGCTCTTTTGCTATGCCTATGCTGCGATACCTACCACTTGCTTATCATGCCTCCCATATTGTTGAACCAAGCCTCTAACCCACCTTGTCCTAGAAAACCGTTGATTGGCTATGTTACCGTTTTGCTCAGCCCCTCTTATAGCGTTACTAGTTGCAGGTGAAGATTGGAGGCCGTTCCTTGTTGGAACATTTATTTACTTGTTGGGATATCACTATATATCTTATTTAATTAATGCATCTATATACTTGGTAAAGGGTGGAAGGCTCGGCCTTATGCCTGGTGTTTTGTTCCACTCTTGCCGCCCTAGTTTCCGTCATATCGGTGTTATGTTCCCGGACTTTGTGTTCCTTACGCGGTTGGGCTATAATGGGAACCCCTTGACAGTTCGCCTTAAGTAAAGCTATTCCAGCAATGCCCAACATTGGTTTTACCATTTGCCACCTAGCCTTTTCTTTCCCTTGAGTCGGCCAGCCCAAGGGTCATCTTTATTTACCCCCCCCCCCCCGGGCCAGTGCTCCTCTGAGTGTTGGTCCAAAATGTCAGCCGCCGGTGGCCACCAGGGGCAACTCTGGGCTGGCCTACCGGAAGTTTAGACAATCCGGTGTGCCCTGAGAAAGAGATATATGCAGCTCCTATCAGGATTTGCCGGCACATTCGGGCGGTGTTGCTGGTTTAGTTTTACCCTGTCGAAATGTCTTGTTGTACCGGGATACCAAGTCTGATCGGAATGTCTCGGGAGGAGGTCTATTCCTTCGTTGACCGTGAGAGCTTGTGATGGGCTAAGTTGGGACACCCCTGCAGGGATTTGAACTTTCGAAAGCCGTGCCCGCGGTTATGGGCAGATGGGAATTTGTTAACGTCCGGTTGTAGAAAACCTGAAGTTGACCTTAATTAAAATGAATCAACCGCGTGTGTAACCGTGATGGTCTCTTTCCGGCGGGGTCCGGGAAGTGAACACGGTTGTTGGAGTTATGCTTGACGTAGGTAGTCCAGGATCACTTCTTGATCATACTTTTATCGACCGTGCTTTGTCTTCTCTTCTCGCTCTCTTTTGCGAATAGGTTAGCCACCATATATGCTAGTCGCTTGCTGCAGCTCCACCCCATACCTTTACCTTACCCATAAGCTTAAATAGTCTTGATCGCGAGGGTGCGAGATTGCTGAGTCCCCGTGGCTCACAGATACTTCCAAAACCAGTTTGCAGGTGCCGATGAGTCCGTGCAGATGACGCAACCAAGCTCAGGAGAAGCTCGATGAAGATCTTGCTCTTTGTGTTGTTTCGTTCTAGTTGATCAGTAGTGGAGCTCAGTTGGGGTCGATCGGGGACCTTTGTCGCATTTGGGGTTCTTCTTTTATTTTGGCTCCGTAGTCGGGCCATGATTGTATTTGGTTAATGTAATGCTTTATTCATGTAATTGTGTGAAGTGGCGATTGTAAGCCAACTATGTTTTTCTTTCCCTTATGTATTTCATGGGTTGTGTGAAGATTACCTCACTTGCGACATTGCTTTCAATGCGGTTATGCCTCTAAGTCGTGCTTCGACACGTAGGAGATATAGCCGCATCGAGGGCGTTACAGCAAGCGAGTTGGATGCACACCCACCTAGTTTCTTTCGTTGAGCTTTCATACACTTATAGCTCTAGTGCATCCGTTGTATGGCAATCCCTACTCACTCACATTGATATCTATTGATGGGCATCTCCATAGCCCGTTGATACGCCTAGTTAATGTGAGACTATCTTCTCCCTTTTTGTCTTCTCCACAACCACCATTCTATTCCACCTATAGTGCTATGTCCATGGCTCACGCTCATGTACTGCGTGAAGATTGAAAAAGTTTTGAGAATGTCAAAAATATGAAACAATTGCTTGGCTTGTCATCGGGGTTGTGCATGATTTAAATACTTTGTGTGGTGAAGATAGAGCATAGCCAGACTATATGATTTTGTAGGGATAACTTTCTTTGGCCATGTTATTTTGAGAAGACATAATTGCTTTGTTAGTATGCTTGAAGTATTATTATTTTTATGTCAATATGAACTTTTGTCTTGAATCTTTCGGATCTGAATATTCATGCCACAATTAAGAAGAATTACATTGAAATTATGCCAAGTAGCACTCCGCATCAAAAATTCTTTTTTATCATTTACGTACTCGAGGACGAGCAGGAATTAAGCTTGGGGATGCTTGATACGTCTCCAACGTATATATAATTTTTGATTGCTCCATGCTATATTATCTACTATTTTGGACAATATTGGGCTTTATTATCCACTTTTATATTATTTTTGGGACTAACCTATTAACCGGAGGCCCAGCCCAGAATTACTGTTTTTTGCCTATTTCAGTGTTTTGAAGAAAATGAATATCAAACGGAGTCGAAACAGAATGAAATCAACTGGAGAAGTTATTTTTGGAAGGAGAGCTACCGGAAAAGCTTGGAGTGCACGTCAGGAAAGAAGGAAGGTGTCCACGAGGGTGGGGGC